>NC_043002.1:117493510-117541010 GCF_006345805.1 Octopus sinensis | reverse complement strand
CCCACCCCTCCCCCCTTACCTCCCCCCTCTTCCCTCATCTCCTCTCTCTACACTACACCATACGACTTTACACATCACATCATATATACATACACACGTCCAGACCTCTCATATGCACTAATACTCTCTCATACACACACACACACTCTTCTCACACACACACACACACACACACTCTTATGTTGGAGCGAGGTCATTTAACCCTATTATCTCCCCTAATTTCGCTCTTGCATCTCACGTTTGATCTTTGACTTCTGGCCGAAATCAGATCGCCATGTTGATTCGCTAGCTTCTGCACGCATTTTTTTCTCTCCTTCTTTCTGTGTTTCTTCTCTGTGTATCTTTCTGTTGAAGAGCGTAGGCTCGAAACGTTAAAGACTTGTTTTATTTATATTTCCTGAGCGCCATACTAATACAATTGTTTGTTTGTATTCCACCTGCCTTCGTCTTTTGTTTATTTCCGTAAACCTGCCTTCGTCTTTTGTCTATTTTCATAAAGCTTCCCGTTATATATATATATATATATATATATATATATATATTGTTGAAATTTACAGAGAAACAAAATGTAGATGAATTCAGATATATATATGAATTTTCAGTTAAAGTGATATTACTTAGGGGATATTGTTTTAATATACTGCATATGAAAGATAATTTATTACAAGTTTATTTTTTAAAAAAACAGTATATAATATTACAAATAGACATAATATAATGTCTATTAGTTGATGAATACCAACTCTTGACCCTTCCATTTTCTTTTGCTATATAAATTAAGGGTAAAATAACTTTTTACCCTCACCCATTTATTACACTCGGTAATGTAATTGCCATGCAATGAAAAAACACTTTGTGTATTAGTAATTGGGTATTCTACCAGCTGTATATTGGATAGATATTATCCCTTAGTTGGTTGGATTCACAGCCTCTAACTCTCTTGGAATTATATATATATATATATATATAATATTAATTTCCGGACAACCCAATTGATCTGGGCGTCACTGCATAGTGCCAAGGACACCAAATTTGCCATCAAGATATTGGACAAGATATTACAACAGCCTGGTCTTCGGGGACCACAGCTCTTCAATATCCTCCCGAAGGACCTGAGAGACCTGCATGGGGTGGATGTAGGTGTCTTCAAAATATATTTATCTAATTTCAGCTCATGAGCTGTGGCCATGCTGGGGCACCGCCATTTGGTGTTGCTACATAATTTTACTTCACGAATGCTTTTTAGGAATTGGCATCTGGTACATGAGGGTACAGCTGCCCTCATCTGCCCCTCCAGCCACGAAGTTGGCTCATTTGGGACACTTGACAGTAAGAGGTCCAGCTTTATTTTGAAGACACCTACATCCACCCCATGCAGGTCTCTCAGGTCCTTCGGGAGGATATTGAAGAGCTGTGGTCCCCGAAGACCAGGCTGTTGTAGTATCTTGTCCAATATCTTGATGGCAAATTTGGTGTCCTTGGCACTATGCAGTGACGCCCAGATCTATTGGGTTGTCCGGAAAGTTCGTGCCGATTTATTGTAGCTTACCTTCCGACTTATTTTAGAACATAGTTGAGTCCATGAAATAGGATTTGACTACACTTCCATTTAGAGCACGGTTTAAGCTATCTTTTCGTGGAAGAAGGTTTATGTTCCTATAACCTGTAACCCTTTAAAATGGAAGATAAGAAAGTTCATTTTCGGCACTTGATACTTTTCTTTTTCCGTAAAGGGAAAAATGCCTCACAAGCAACCAAAGAAACATGCGCAGTTTACGGTGATGTTTCTTTATCCGAAAGAACTGTACGTAAGTGGTTTGCAAGGTTCCGAGCTGGAGATTGTAGCCTTATTGATAAAAAGAGATCAGGCAGACCATCCACAACATATGATGACCAAATCAAGTCATTAACTGAGAATAACCCACATTGCACAACCCGGGAATTGGCAGAAAGCACCAAACATCGTAGCGGTTTGTGTACCCAAGCTTTACAAGGTGCTCATGAATGACGGATTTTGATAGGTTGGTGCTTTCTGCTAATTCCCGGGTTGTGAAATGTGGGTTATTCTCAATTAATGACTTGATTTGGTCATCATATGTTGTGGATGGTCTGCCTGATCTCTTTTTATCAATAAGGCTACAATCTCCAGCTCGGAACATGAGTTGAGTAAGAAGAACCTTTTGGATCACATTTCCATCTGTGTTTCGCTTTATAAACGGAATGAAAACGCGCCTTTTTTAAAGCAAATTATGACAGGTGATGAGAAATGGATTATCTACCGAAATGTTCAGAGAAAGCCATCCCAAAAGCGGGTCTTCGCCCTAAAAAAAGTCTTGCTTTGTGTCTAGTGGGAGTGGAAAGGAATTCTGTACTATGAGCTTCTCCCAAGTAACCAGACAATTAATTCTGAGAAATACTGCACAAAACTGGACAAGTTAAAAGCAGCAATTCAAGAGAAGCGCCCAGAATTGGCCAACAGGAGGGGGTTGTTTTCCAACATGATAATGCAAGACCGCACGTTTCTTTAGGAACCAGACAAAAATTGCTGCAGCTCGGCTGGGATGTGTTACCCCACCCTCCATATTCACCAGATATTGTTCCTTCGGATTTCCACTTATTCAGGTCTCTGCAGAATAGTCTTAATGGTAAAAATTTCAATTCCTTGGATGACATAAAAAGATACCTTGATGAATTCTTTGCCATGAAACCACCTCAATTCTGGGAAGAGGGTATTTTCAAGTTAAAGGAAAAATGGAGTCGCATTGTGCATCAAAATGGTTCACATTTGGTTGATTAAAAATGTAATGGCAAGTATTTATTGACCTTTTTCTTTCCTTTAAAAATCGGCACGAACTTTCGGACAACCCAATAGTATTTATGTAACTCTCGATGCCAAAGTTTGGGACAAATCCTTCCAGGATCTTCCAGATGTATATTATGGCATATCTTTCTCGCCTACGCTCTAAGGAATAGAGTCTTAATCTCCTGAGCTTTTCCTAGTAGCGTATATGCTTCATAGAGGCTATCTTCTTCGTGTAGCTTAGTTGGATTGCCTCAAGTTCTGAGATTAATTTGACACTGGTTGGTGACCATAGCTGAGAACAATAGCCAAAGTGGCTTAGGACAAGTGTCCTCCAGAGGACCATCATGGTTTCCTGATCTCTTGTTCTAAAAGTTCTAAGAATCCATCTTGTCAGCCGCCTGCATTTCATTGCCAATTTAGCAACATGCACATGGAAGGATGCATCATTACTCATGTAAATCTCGAACTGACTGTGCCTCTAGGATTGCAATCCCTCCAGGTCCAGTGTATTTAATGGGTATTGCATTTAGTTTTGCATGCTGATAGCACAAGGCTTGAAACTTTTCAGCATGCTATTCTTTTCAGCCCACTTGTATATTTCATCCAGCTCACATTGCAAGTACATAGTGTCTTCAGGGTTATGTATTACCTGTGAGACGTTTTTGTATCATCTGCATAACTTGTGATCGTGGCTCTCTGTGTGGCTGAGGGCATGGCTGAGAGGGCCATTACGAACAGTAGTGTTCCCAAAATTGAGCCTTACGGAACACCGCTCGGTATTTGCGTTTTATTGGAGGTGGTCCCATTGGCTACTACCACCTGACTTCTATCCTCCAGAAAGTCATGAAGCCATTCTCCCAATTTTCCAAAGTCGAGATATATCACTTCTACATTTGAGTGATTGAGCAGATGTTTCAGCATCCAGTCATAGTGTTGTAAGAGCTGAGTTAGGCAGCTTCTTCCTGGTTGGATACCACGTTGGGTGTCAGGTATCAAGTCATTTTCTTCAAGGAAGGCAATTAGTTTTCTTCTGACTATTCGTTCCATTACCTTGCTGATGTGCAAGTCAGAGAGATAGGTCTGTAGTTCTTGGCCTCCGCTCTGTTACCTCCTTTATGAATAGGGCATATTTTACCCTACTTCAGTTCTCTTGGAAGTTTGCCAGTTGCTGGAGAAGCTCTGAAAGAGGGACTGCAGTGTTTCTTGCTAGGACTCGCTTACATGCTTTTAGAAAGATTGCTGGGAATCCATCAGGGCCAGTAGCTGAGTTTGAGTTCATTTCATCTATAGCCCTTATTACATCGTCTTACTTTATATTGATGTAATCGATCATCACTGCCTCTATTTTTATATCTACAGTGGTAAAAAAAAAGTCAGTTGGATTTCTGACTCGCAAGTATCCTAGGGGCGGAGTGAAAATACTTTTGAATAGCTCATTTAGTTATCCGATGGACGGATAACTGAAGAGATGGCGGCGTGGATTTCCACCTCGGCATCCGAAACTCGGAGTTTTATCATGGCTACCGAATAATTGTCGCATATTTCATTTACAGATATATCTATATCTATCTATCTATCTATCTATCTATCTATCTATCTATCTATCTATCTATCTATCTATCTATCTATCTATCTATCTATTATCTATCTATCTATCTATATATATATATATATATATATATATATATATATTATATAAAAGGGCTTAGTAAAATAAATTACTTTGCCGCATACTGAACTCGTTAGAAATAGCAGCCAAAAAACTATTTCTAACACTTAAAGAAAACCTCTCTCATATAGTGTTTGCTCAATTCAACTCAAGAAAGTATGAGGGTAGAGACATTAAAAAATCAAATGCTATTTCTAACGAGTTCAGTATGCGGCAAAGTAATTTATTTTACTAAGCCCTTTTATATAATGTAATAATTTGAATTTGCCTTAAATGGTCCCTTTGCATACTGAATACTTGGTGAAATTGATTAATTAATTAATTAATTTTACCCTCAATTGTTGATATATATATATATATATATATAGATATATATATATTATATATAATTAGGGCTTAGTAAAATAAATTACTTTGCCACATACTGAACTTTCTAGAAATAGCAGCCAAAAAATTTTTTTAGCCATTTCCACCACTTTAAGAAAATTTATCTCAGATAATGTTTACTTATAAATAACTCACGAAGGTATGGAGGTAAAAACAGAAAAATATCACAAGTACAAAGATTATTTGAGAACGTTAACGTTTCTAGATTAGCCAAATAAACTCAGCATTTCTTTCGTCAGCTCAACATTTCTTAATTTGGATTTGGAAGCACTAAAAGGAAGAACATACCCTTCGGCGACGTATCACCTCAGATGAACCGCTCAGACTGCCAGTACTAACAAAATCTTTTTTGGCTGCTATTTCTAGATAGTTCAGTATGTGGCAAAGTAATTTATTTTACTAAGCCCTAATTATATAATATAATATTTTGAATTCGCCTTAAATGGTCCTTTTACATACTGAACACTACTTGGTGAAATTGATTAATAACTAATTAATTTTACCTCAATTGTTGATATATATATATATATATATATATATATATATCAACAATTGAGGGTAAAATTAATTAGTTATTAATCAATTTCACCAAGTAGTGTTCAGTATGTAAAAGGACCATTTAAGGCGAATTCAAAATATTATATTATATAATTAGGGCTTAGTAAAATAAATTACTAATATTATGATTAGTTTTATCAAAGGACTTATTATAAACAATTTATAAATTCACTATATATATATATATATATATATATATATATATATATATATATATATATTCTTTTATATGTTTCAGCCTTGAGGCTGTGGCCATACTGGGTTACCACCATTAGTACACACACACACACACATATATATATTCATTCATTCTTTTACACGTTTCAGTCATTTTGACTGCAGACGTGCTGGAGCACCGCCTTAAAGGGTTTAAGTCGAAGAAATCAACCCCAAGACTTATTCTTTGTAAGCCTAGTATTTATTATATCGCTCTTTTTGCTGAACAGCTAAGTTACGGAGATCTAAGTGCACCAACATCCGTTGTCAAGCGTTGGTGGGGGGAGAAATACAGACACAAATACGCACACACACAAATACACACACACACACACCACACAAACACACACACACACACACATATATATATATATATATATATATATATATATATATATATATATTATATGGTGTGTGTGTGTGTGTTTGTGTGTGTGTGTGTGTGTGTGTGTGTATTTGTGTGTGTGCGTATTTGTGTCTGTATTTCTCCCCCCACCAACGCTTGACAACGGATGTTGGTGCACTTAGATCTCCGTAACTTAGCTGTTCAGCAAAAAGAGCGATATAATAAATACTAGGCTTACAAAGAATAAGTCTTGGGGTTGATTTCTTCGACTTAAACCCTTTAAGGCGGTGCTCCAGGACGTCTGCAGTCAAAATGACTGAAACGTGTAAAAGAATGAATGAATATATATATGTGTGTGTGTGTGTACTAATGGTGGTAACCCAGTATGGCCACAGCCTCAAGGCTGAAACATATAAAAGAATATATATATATATATATATAATATATATATATATATATATATATATATATATATATATATATATATATATATAGTGAATTTATAAATTGTTTATAATAAGTCCTTTGATAAAACTAATCATAATATTCTATTGATAAATTAATCCACCACTGGTGCTTGTGATAAGTTATTCAAGTGAATAAAGTGTTTTCTTGACAATACACTCCAACATCCATCTATTAATAAAGCATTCACAATATATTTATTCTCTACAACATAACAAGCGTTATCTTATTTGCACAATGTGAATATATATATATATATATATATATATAATATTAATTCGAGACAAAACCACTATTTTGCAAAACAAACAAGGAAAGACTTAATCAATACATAAAAATTTTTAATATAAAGAAATAAACCGCCACTACAATCGTTTCATGTCTTCAATGACATTCGTCAGGTGGATTTTCGATCTCCTAATCTGTTTTAATTTATGAAGTAAATTTAATTTACAGAACTTCATAATTAAAACAGATTAGGAGATCGAAAATCCACCTGACGAATGTCATTGAAGACATGAAACGATTGTAGTGGTGGTTTATTTCTTTATATTAAAAATTTTTATGTATTGATTAAGTCTTTCCTTGTTTGTTTTGCAAAATAGTGGTTTTGTCTCGAATTAATATTATATAATATTTTACTATAAAATTGGATTTAATCCTAAATCTGATTTTTTCCCTGTAAATTTGGATTTATTCCCTAATATTTATATATATAAAAGGATTTCTGTTCAATCTTCGTTCAACTCCATTTCTTCAATTCACTATATATATATATATATATATATATATATATATATATATATATATATATATATATATATAAAAGATAAAACCTACTTGGAAATGGATGCGAGGCGTTCGATCATATAATAATATACATATATATATATACATATATATGCATATAATACACATACATGTGCATGCCTACATATATATGTATATATGCATGCATATATGGGTACAGAACATAAAAGAAAACGTTAACAAACTGAGAAACGAGGACATAAAAAGCAAAAGCATGGAATACGAACTTTTTTCGTACAACGAAAGAAACAAATAGAGAAAGTAGACAGGCAACATAAAGAACATTCCCTTCATCAGTCGTTTCCTGTTTTATTTACTCCGCGTTTCGAAGGTAGGGACAAGACTCGACTTCGTTAAAACAGTCCTTCCTGCAAAGCAAATTAAATAAAATTTGGGATTTTTTGCGGAGGGTTAATGTGGTAACATAAACAGGACACTAAGAACAAAACAGTAGAAGCAAACGGTGAGGGCTGTTAAGCCATAACGAGGTGAAGTGGTGAACGCTGGAAAAATGAGCTTTGAGAAGAGACACGCAAAAGCACGTCTTGTCTTTAGGAAGGAAATGGAATAAAGAAAGACAGATAGCCGTTAGTCACGTGTGAGCAACGACAGAGTCAAAGAGGAAGGATGAGAGATAGAGAGAGAGAGAGAGAACGGTGACAGGGAGAAAAGAATTAGAGAAAGGGTGGGAAAGAAAAACAGAAAGGAAGAACAAGAGAGAGAGATCGAAAAGAGATAGGTTGTAGAGTGCACATCGGAATTATCAAGATAAAACTTACTTCAAAATGAGCATATCTGAAATAAACTCAACTGCTCTCACAAACGAGAATACTAAAAATGAACTCAACCGTTCACAAAAATTAAGTTAAAAAACCGAAAAAAACCCAGAATCTTTGTCCGATACCTGATCGATCTCAATGGTAGTCATGGAATGTGAAGGTGGGGGTGCGGGCCGTGTTTGAAATGCGGTGTGTGTGTGTCGTCTGCAGTGGGAAAGGACCTGCATACAGTGCTGTTAACGGAGATTTAACAACATCGTTGCGCCCAAAAACATGAGTCCAAGAAGAAAAGCTTCCTTCAAGGCAGAACTAGAAAAGCAATTGTCAAGTAGGTAAGAGGTTTTAAACAGGAGCGATACATTCAAAATTGATAAAACTAAAAACTGTCGAGGATAAATCAAATATATTATTGCCACTGAATATGTTAGTGTTACTTAATTTCTGAACGGTTTATGTAGTTTGATTTCATAAACCATCAGTTTCTTATAAGATAGAGACGCGAGTAAAATTGATAATAGAGAAACGAAAATAAAACTTTGGAAACAGCAACGCCGCCATAAATTATGTGGAAACCATCCGCGTGCTTTCAAGGGAGATAATCAGAGAAAGACTTGAAAGTCAACGTAAGATCGTAATACTTCATGAAAAGTAAAGTAAATATAACAAATAACCCAGAATCCTTGTCCTGCACCAAAATTTAATCAGTTCGTGCCTGTAACGCGGCTAAAAAGCCCTGAAAGTTTCATCTGAATCCATCCAGCGGTTCTTGAGATATCTTTGTCCACGGACAAACAAACAAACATGACTAAAAACAATACTTCCGCCTTCGCTAAGGTGGAAGTAATAAAGAAGCTAAGTCGCCGGGATACGTTTCCGTTTTTTTTGTTATTTTTCTTTCTCTAATTGAGCGAACAATGGTAGGCCAAATTTACATTTAACTCACATTAATCAAATGCTGAAACAAACTCATACATTACTTCTGGAAACGTAAGCTTAGGCGAGATATTTTAGTAGATACCTAAAGCGACATGCTTAGCGGTATTTCGTCTGCCGTTATGTTCTGAGTTCAAATTCCGCCGAGGTCGACTTTGCCTTTCATCCTTTCGGAGTCGATTAAATAAGTACCAGTTACGCACTGGGGTAAGAATGTTATGTTCTGAGTTCAAATTCCGCCGAGGTCGACTTTGCCTTTCATCCTTTCGGAGTCGATTAAATAAGTACCAGTTACGCACTGGGGTAAGAATGTTATGTTCTGAGTTCAAATTCCGCCGAGGTCGACTTTGCCTTTCATCCTTTCGGAGTCGATTAAATAAGTACCAGTTACGCACTGGGGTCGATTCAATCGACTTAATCCGTGTGTCTGTCCTTGTTTGTCCTCTCTGTATTTAGCCCCTTGTGGTTAGTAAAGAAATAAGTATTTCGTCTGCCGCTACGTTCTGAGTTCAAATTCCGCCGAGGTTCGACTTTGCCTTTCATCTTTTAGGGGTCGATACCAGTTGCGTACTGGGGTCAATCTAATCGACTGACCCCCTCCCCCAAAATTTCGGGCCTTGTGCCTAGAGTAGAAAATAAATCGCTAACACGCCGAGTAAAATGCTTTGCATCATTTCGTCCATCTTGACGTTCTGAGTTCAAATACCGCCGAGGACAACTTTGCTTTTCGTCCTTTCGGGGTCAATAAAATAAGTACCTGTTGAGTGAGCACTGGGGTCGATGTAATCGACTTACCCACTCCCCCGAAACTGCTGGCCTTGTGCCAACATTTGAAACCAATATTTTAGTAGATGCAGAAAGTAGAATTCCGATATGTGGGAGTTGGAATGAAAACTCATTAAATTTAACGAAACTCGCGAAGGTCAGAGTTGATAAAATGTTATTAACTGTATTAATAACATTCATAAAATTTTGTTATACACGAGTACGGTTAGTATCACAAGGTGAACAATAGTTTTATACTTTTTTATAAACTTCCATACGAAGTATGCCTGTCAGTTTTTTTTTATGTTCCGAAATGTATCACAAAATCAAAATGGTTGAGAAACTGTGCTTCTCAGTTTGTGCCAGCAGTTTGTAAGCAATTTCTGGTGCTGTTTTTAAGACATCTAACAGTGAAATGTCTCAGTCTATGTGGACGTAATCAGGCACCTGGAGACTTGAGTAAACACTGCATTGTATACGGCAGCAGCAACAACAGCTATGTGTGGAGGCGCAATAGCCCAGTGGTTAGGGCAGCGGACTCGCGGTCGTAAGAACGCCGATTCGATTCCCAGACCGGGCATTGTGAGTGTTTATTGAGCAAAACCACCTAAGCTCCACGAGGCACCGGCCGGGGGTGGGGGTGGGGGGTGAACCCCGCTGTACTCTTTCACCATAACTTTCTCTCACTATTTCTTCCTACTTCTGCCACAAAGCAGCGGAACCATGGTGTAACCCACTATGGTGTGGTAAACTTTCAGAACCATGTCTAGATTGCGAATCCTCTGTACCTTAGGATGGTTCAGCTCTCCACCCGTTTAAAGCCACCGTTTGCGGAATGAGGATAACAACGTAGCTTTCGCGCCCGTGCAACCGCCAGTCTATCGCGTGTGGTGGGTGGATCTTCAAGTTGTGAAACGCATTCTTAGTAGCTTAGAGTAGGCTCGAATTAGAGATTATTCTTTGAGGCTGATGGCGTAAGTCTGATTGGAAGAAGACAACAGCTCCGTTAACTTTTAAAGAATTGAGTCAACGAGGGAGCCTCTATGCAGTAGCACTACCTGCTAGAAATAGCAGCAGAATCTCCATATCGTCTTAGAAAAAGACGCCTTGGATAATCTTGGTTAAACTAGGAGCTCTGCACATGGAAAAAACAAAAGAAGGATTTCCAAGCAAGTCTGCCCGAGGGATCGACAGCAACAACAGCAACAACATCATTTAGGGAATGTTTTCTTAGCTTAAAATTCTGCTCATCGAGTGAGTGTGAAGTAGATACTTCAGCAGGCAACCTCGGACTAGTCCTTTCTCCTCACCGCAACGCACCACTTCACCATTGAATTGCCACCCTCGCTCTGATTAAGTAATTCTATACGATTGTTTGGTTTATACATCATTCAATCCATAAGTTCCGTCAATCTGCTAGAATTAGCAGTCAAGTCTCTCTCAAATTATACCCTACAGTTTTTTTTTTCAGAAGGAATGGATAAATGGCATAATATAATCCTAGATATTTTCTAAAATGTCGAAATGGTCGCGGCGGGACCACCATTGGTCATATGTCTACACTATCTGAGAGTAAAGGAGAATAACTTACTACTCACAGGTATATCGTATTCGATTAAGGTCGAATTTTCTGAAGACGATAATTTGTAAGAATATTTCTGTTAAGTAGGAAACAAAACTAATTAAAACTTGCTTCAAATTAGCTGGAACTGACGACTAGTCCAAGTGACAAGTCTTACTAGTCTGACGTTGAATTGGCAAAACGTTAGAAAAAGTGAGAAAGGAACAGTAAATGAAACCCAACTGGTTAAAGAAACTAAATATAAGAATTATCACAATTAGCGACTAACACTCGAATTGTATAGCATTTTGGAAGGATATTAAAAAGAAAACGATTATTAGAAAGAGATGTTAAGTGAGGAAAAAAACATGAGATTTATTAAGATTGTCTTATTCAACTAACACGTAATTCCATAGTGACAATGTGACAATAATTTGGCAGAATGAAGTTCGGAGATGTGCTTGCCAGGCAATAATTTGATTTGGGGTCGTGTGTTGAAACTAAAACAATTACAGCGTGGAAGATACACATTTAGCCATTCAAAAATTAGGAAAGCTAGGAAGAAGTGGTAAGAGTAAAATTTGGCTGAAGAGTGTAAATAAGTAGTAAGAGTTTAAGGAAATATTTCATTTGACTAACAGCGAATTCTACGTTGAATTTTATGTTGACGACAATAAGGTAGCAACCACAGAACTGAAAATTCACTTTAGACTTTCAAAAAACACAGAAACTGTTAATTTCGCTGAATCATTTATTATTTGGTGTCAAAATTTTCGTCGCATTGTCTGCGACCTGGTCTCTGACACAGTTTCCATTTTGGTGGAATATTAAAAAAGTGAAGAAGGAACAGCAAAAAAGGACAAACTAGTTAGAACTGGGTACGTGTGGCTAAAGAGATAAAACAGGTGATGGAGGATTTAGCAGGAGTATCATACTTGATTAACGTCGATTTTCATGGTAAGGATAATCTGATAGAATATCAGAAGGAAAATTAGAAGAAAAAACAATGGGTTAAAACTTGCGGAAAGTGGTTAAAATTTAAGACGATTAATACTAAATTCCACAACGGAGCTAAATTCATACGATTTTAGAAAGCAGACAGAAAAGATATTTAAAAAACGTTAAAATGCAAAACAAAAAATGTTAAAACTCGCTGTGACTGGTTAAATTAATTAAAGAGGTTCAACAGGTGACACAAAAGTAAACAAAATCCTTTCTAACTGGCTTTCGTCGGAATCCTAGGTTTCTGCAAAAGGTCGCAAGGAGTTCTTGAATTTCGACTAACGCCGAAATTCCACAGTGAAATAGATTTACCAGCTCACAGCCTCTAAATTTTTTCTAATTTATGGCACAAGACCGGCAATGTTGAGGGGCGGGGGTAAATCGATTACATCGATCCCAGCGCTAAACCGGTTCTTATTTTATCGATCCTTAAAGGATGAAAAGCAAAGCTGATTTCTGTGGGATTTGAGCTCAGCACTAAAGAGTCGATGCGCTTGATTCTACCAATTTGCCGTCTTACTAATAATAATTCCAAATTTTGGCAGAAGGCCAGCAATTTCTGGGAAGGGAGCTATTCGATCACATCAACCCCCAGTATTCAACTGGTATATATTTTATAGATCCTGTAATGATGAAAAGCAAAGTCGACCTCTGCGGAATTTGAACTCAGAACGTAAATACAGGCGAAATGTTCTAAGCATTTTGTCTGGTGTGCTCGACGCTTTTGCCTTTCTAATAATCCTTTCTACTATAGGCGCAATGCCTTACTAATAGTAATTTCAAATTTTGGCACACAGCCAGCAATTTCAGAGGAGGCGGGTAGTTGATTACATCAATAATTGACATATTTATTTTATAGACCACGAAAAGATCAAGGACAAAGTCAAGCCGGGCGGAATTTGAGCCTAGAACGTAAAGACGGACGAAATGCCGCTAAGCATTTTGTTTCTGCTTGCCAGCTCGCCTTTTTTTCGCCTTACTACTAATACAAGAAATTAGGAAGAAAGAAAAACGTCACAGAAATAGTAAAGGATTAACAAAACTACCGTAAATCTTCGAGTATAATCCGCATTTTCCCCCAAAAATTTAAAAGTCAAACTCCCTAGTGCATACTATATACGAGGTTAAAAATGAAAAATATTTTCTAAGCAATGTCCGAGTCTCTATTTGCTGTCTGGCTATGTTTATTCAGATGCATTTTGTGATGCCGGACATGAAAATACCTTAAGCTAAGCCTGAAAGCAATGAAGTCATAAAAGGAGCTTTCATAACTTACAGTAAGCAACATTTATTAAACGTTATTACTGTTATTACTGTTATTTCTTTATTTTCTGCAAACAAAATGCACAAAAAAGCTACATGTTTGCATTGTTATATATACAATAATAATAAAGGACGTTACAATATACATTTTTACAAACCAAGGACGTTATATAGACCTCCTTGACTCAAGTTAGAGAAGGGGTGCGTATTATACACAAGGTTTAGGTTTTTCAGAGGTACAGCCCCCTAAAAATCCCCAGCGGACTATACTCGAGGATTTACAGTATTTAAACGCAGGGTAACTATTTCCATTCAGTTCTACCTTTTGAGTGTATTTTATAATAGCTGATATTTTAGTTTGAAACTACAAACAAAATGCGCAAGTTGTTTTCGTTCGAAAAACTGAATAAATGTGGCTAAACATTTCAAAGAGACAGTAACAGGCCAGTTTGTTACTTACATAGAAGCCAGTTCCTGAAGGATACGTAAATCTCCAGTACCATCTCTGTGCCAAAAATAATTGGGGAACATCGTACCTCATCCTGTCCGCAAGACATCTGAGACACAGTAAATAATTCCGTGCGCTGTTTTCAATTGTATCCTCCTATTATACATTTGTTTGGTTGGAGTGTGAGTGTTATATGTATTTCTGTTGATGAATGCATGACTGTCTGTATATGTGTATGCTGATGTAGGAAGGGTTGCTATGTACGTGTATGTGTGTGTGTGTGTACTTTTGACTATGTGGATATGTGATTGCGCCTGGATGTACGTGAGTGGTTTCGTGAGTGATTTTATGTGGTTGTGTATTTGGATGTGTGTGTGTCAGTGAGATTTTATATATTGTTTCCGGATGTGTGATTGTCTATATAGGAATGTATATGTGTTCTTGTAACATGTACTTGTGTGTGTGTGTGTGTGTGTGTGTGTGTGTGTGTGTGTGTTTGTGTGTGTGTGTTTGTGTGCGAGTCTATATACGCGTATGTGAGAATTGTGCGCGTGATTGTGTTTGTGCATGCGTGCATCTCGTTCGTTTACCGCATTCGGGTAAGTAAGCGAAATATGCAAGGATGGGGGTGGGAGATGAAAGAGTGGGAGTCTGAGTGAGGAAAGAAAAGGGGTGATGTTTTATATCTGGGTGGGGTAGGGAAATTAACATTCGTGATGACGACGACGACGACAACGAGGTCGAGGACGACGACGTTGATGATGATGATGATGATGACTGAAGCTGTGGTGGCAGCGGCTGCAGTGGTCGTGATAGTGATGATGGGGGTGGTAGTAGTGGAGATGACGGAGGTGTTGGTGGCAACAGCGGTCGGCGGTGGCGGCGGTGATGGTAGTGGCTACGACGACGACGACGACGGCGATGATGATGATGATGATGATGATGGTGGTGGTGGTGGTGGTGGTGGTGGTGGTGGTGGTGTAGTCGGTTGTCTTTTCCTTTTGTTTTCTTACTTCTTCGTGTGTGAGTGTTCCGCCTTGTTTGCTGTTGTTACTAGTGATGCTAAGGAGTCATTTGGTGATGGTGTGAGGAGATGCTGGCAGTGCTTGTGGGGAGTCGTGGTTGTCGTGGCTGTCGCTGTTATTGTTGTTGTTGTGGTTGTTGTGGTTATGGTGGTGGTGGTGGTGGTGGTGGTGGTGGTAGGGTGGCGAAGGTAGCGGCAGTAGTGTTCAGGAGTTAATTTCACATCAGCCGATATACAATTAGTCTTCGATGTAACACTGATAAAGGTGTTTGATGTACGTTGGTAAGGTGAGCATGGAGAGAGAGAGAGACAGACAGAGAAAGAGAGAGAGACAGAGAGAGAGGGAGACAGAGAGACAGAGAGGCAGATAGACAAACAAACAGAGAAAGACATAGAGGTTGAGAGAGAGAGAGAAAGAGGTAAGACAAAGCGGAAAGAGGTAATGGTGAACATCTGTTATGCTTGGTCAATAGAATAAGTATGTAATCAACCGAAACAACAATAACAACAACAGTAACAAAACTTGAAGGCTGCGTTCCAGTACGTGGTAATCCAATGGCTGAAACCAGTGAATGAAGCAAAGAGCACATGCACATATATATATATACATATATGTGTGTGCGTGCGTGTGTATGTGCGTGTGTGTATACATATATGTGCGTGCGTTTGTATGTCTGTGCTTGTGTGTGCGTGTTTGTGTGTACATATGTGTATACGTGTGTGTGTGTGTGTGTGTAGCTGTAGGAATGAAGTCGAACCAAATATCTTGAAATCATTTAATACGTACGTTTCAAGTCTGTGTAATATATAACAGGAATGCATCTATTACGTTTATATATGGCGACAAAGTGCAGACGACTAGCTGGATGGATCCTGAGAACGTTCAGAACCAGGGAGAAAGAAACAATAATGGTCCTCTGGAAGGTATTCGTCCTCAGCCGCCTGGATTACTGCTCCCAGCTATGGTCACCCAACAGTGTAAAATTAACAGCGGACTTTGAAGCAATCCAGCGAAGCTTCAAAAAGAAGATCGTCTCATTGCAACAGTTCGGCTACTGGGAAAGGCTGAAACAGCCAAGACTCTACTCCCTGGAGCGAAGGCGGGAGAGGTATGCAGTAATATACATTTGGAAGATCCTGGAAGGAATTGTGCCAAATTTTGGCAACGCATCGACACTTCACAGTGCCGAAGATCCCAGCAATGCCATCGCGCTTCAGGAACAGTTACTGCAACAGCCTGGGTTTCAGGGGTCCACAGCTTTTTAATATTCTCCCAAAGAGCCTGAGGAAACTACACAAAGTGGATGTAGGTGTTTTCAAATCAAAACTGGACCTCTTCCTGTCGAGAGTCCCAGATGCACCTACCTCATGGCAAGAGGTGCAAATGTAGGTAGCGACATCAAACTCCCTTATTCACCAAATGCCACATATTAGAGGAGGCTCTCAATTACCGTGTAGCAAAACGGCAGTATTCCAGCATGGCCGCAGCTCTGAGCTGAAACCACGTAAATATATATATATATATATATATATATATATATATATATATATATATATATAATTGTTATCGCCATATTAATATGGGATTCTTATAGATATAAGAATAATCGCTGCCGCTGGTCAGCTCCATGAGGCCACCGCCTTAAGATAGCTATTGATACACGATCTGTATCCATTATAACCTTATATATAATTATAACATTATATATAATTGCCGCGTGGAAGATGTTTATAAGCCATTTAAGAACACACAAACATCCGTTAGATTCACTTCAGCATTTAAATTTAATTTGTGTCAAAATATTTTCGTGTTTTTTTTTTGTGTGATGGCTTATAAACATTTTCCACGCTGCTTTGTATGTATGTATGAATGTATGTATGTATAACTATATATATATATAGGTATATATATATATATATATATATATTATATATATATATATATATATATATATTATAGAAGGAGCTTCTACAGGACTAGTACTGTTTCATTCAAATGAAATCATCAGGAAGCTGGCTGTCAAAATAAGGTCTGGTATTTATACCTTTAGGCAGATTTAATGGGGTGGTGGTGGGGGACGTTTTTTGGGTAAGCAGATCGCAAACTATCGTTCTTAAGGGAGTTGTCAAAAGAATCAGTGATAAAGTAAATAAATGAATAAATAGAATAATTGAATAGAGTTTTAGGTAAATTAGAAGACTATTGCTTTTAGTCATTTTGTTGTTGTTGTTATTAAGTTGAGGGAAGAAGTAGATAAATGAAAAACCATATAAAATAAATATACATACAAACCCACATACATACACTTGCGAATATCCATATATATACATATACGTATGCCCATGCATATACATACAGACACACACACACACATACATATAAATACACAAGCACATATATATATACACATATACATACACATACATATACACACATATACATATATATATATATATATATATATATAATATATATATATATATATATATAATATATATATATATATATATATATATATACATATATATACATACATACAAATACACATACATGCAAACACGCAAACACACGCACATATATATATATATACATATATATACCCACATATACACACACATATATATATTTTCTCCTCATCTTCCTCCCTTATTTTATTTTTATTTTTATTTCCTTTTCTCTATTTGTCTCTCCCCCCTACTCCAAGCACATAGAGACACGTGCGCGCACACACACACGCACACATCCCCCCACACACACAAAAAAATACACACGTACACACAGAGACGCGCACACACATACCTCCATAGTACAGTCATACAAAGTAGACGAAGTTCTTAGCTGACCGTCTTCAAAATCATAAGGGTTTAATTTATGACCTGCCTACACACCGACACACATTCAGTGACGCTAGAATAGAGAAACGCCAACAGTTCCTAGAAAATCGTACATCGGAATGACGTCAAATAGTTTTAAGACTCGCTGGTACGCCCACACACATTCGTTCCGGCGACCTGACAAATCTAACCAGACTATTCTCACCGCCCATATCTGGCACCTAAAAAGGAACTCCATCCCCTTCAAGATCAAGTGGAGACTACTAAAGAGGGCGCGTTTTTACACTGGAGGCCATACTTGCTACGACCTTTGCATTTCTGAAAGCCTGGAGATCTTGTTCGCCAAAGGCCCTCTCCTCAACAAGATCTCGGAACACTCCCCAAACTGTATGCACAAAATTTATGCAAACTACAAACATTACAGACCCACCCGGCAACCCGATTGACGTCACCCCACCCACAAAAGCCCCCCACCCCCACCGTTCCTTCATCACCCCCAATTACCTTCTCTCCTAAGACGATATACATATATATGGAAGTGGGCATATGTATATGTGCACATGTATGTATACGAGTGCATATATGTATCTGTATGTGTGTGTGTGCATTAGTGTATGTACGTGTGTATGTGTGGGCGTGTATACGTGTGTATGTGTATATGTGTGCAGGTTTGTGTGTATATATATATGTATGTATATATATATATATATATATATATATATATATATATATATATGTATATGTATGTATATATGTATGTGTGTATATATATGTGTGTGTATATGTATGCGTGTATATGCATGTGTGTATACGCGCATATGTTTGTATATGTGGGTGTATGTATTAATGCATGTGTGTGTGTACACGAGCATATATGTATGTGTATGTGTATGCATATGTATAAATTTATGTGTATATAAATATTTATATGTTTGTGCTTATGTGCGTGTATCTATGTGTATGTATGTATGTATGTATGTATAGGTGTATATGTATATATATGTACGCATGTGTGTATTTATGTATATGTAAATATATATATATATATGTGTATGTGCATGTATAAGTATGAGTATATACATGTATAGGTTTATGTATGTATGTATGTATATGTGTATGTGTATACATACGTAGGCTTGTATGTATTTATATGTATGCGTATGTGTATTTATGTATATATATGTATAGTATATGCTTGTATACTTGTGTATGTATGTATGTATGTATGTATGTATGTATGTTGTATATGTATGTATGTATGTGTATATATGTATGTATGTATGTATGTATATTATAATGTATTATATATATATATATATATATATATATATATATATAATATATATATTATATATATATATATATATATATATTTATTTATTATATAGAAGGAACTTCTACAGGACTAGAACTGTTTCATTCAAGAGAAATCTTCAGGAAGCTTTCTCTTGAATGAAACAGTTCTAGTCCTGTAGAAGCTCCTATATAATAAATTAATTTTACTCTGCTATGTATTGAGTACCTTATTTACTGTGGTTAACCCCGAATCAACCCGGGACCTACATATATATATATATATGTATATGTATATATATATATATGTGTATGTGTGTAAATGTATGGACTTGTAGACATTTATATGTATATATAGGTGTGTGTGTGTGTCAGTGTGTGAGTGTGTGTGAGTGTACGTGTGTAGATATGCCTATGTGTATTTATATGTGCATATGTTTATGTATGCATATGTATGTGCATGTATGTATATATGTGTGTATGTATGTATATGCATGTATGCATTTATGTATACAGGTATGCATGCATGTGTGCATATATGTATTTATATGCGTATGGATGCGTATATATGCGTATGTATGTTTATATGCACATATGGTTTTATATGTGCATATGCGTTTATATAAGCGGGCAGATGTTTATGTGTGCTTATGTGTACAGAAGTACGTTTATACATGTGTGTTTATATATGCATAATTATGCATATGTTTATGTGAACGTGGGTACATTTATGTATGTACGCATGTGTGTATTTGTGTATGTATATATATGTATATATATGTGCATGTAGAGAAAGATATATGCATATGTATAAGTGGATGAGGAGGAAATGAGTGAGAGAACATGTGTGTATGTGTATGTGTATGAGTGTGCGTGTGAGTGTGTGTGTGAGTGTGTGAGTGTGTGCCTTTGTATCCGTGGGTAACGAGATAGAAAGGAAGGGAGTGGGGAGTGGTAGAAGGATCCCCTTTGGCCGACTGGAATCCCAAGGGGAGTTCTAGGAACTTTTGGCGTTTCTCTATTCTAGCGTCACTGAATGTGTGTCGGTGTGTAGGCAGGTCATAAATTAAACCCTTATGATTTTGAAGACGGTCAGCTAAGAAATTCATCTACTTTGTATGACTGTACTATGGAGATGTGTGTGTGCGCGTCTCTGTGTGTACGTGTGTTTTTTTTTGTGTGTGTGTGTGGGTGTGTGCGTGTGTGTGTGTGTGTGTGTGTGTGCGTGTCTCTATGTGCTTGGAGTAGGGGGGAGAGACAAATAGAGAAAAGGAAATAAAAATAAAAATAAAATAAGGGAGGAAGATGAGGAGAAAAAAAATATATATGTGTGTGTGTGTATATGTAGGTATATATATGTGTATATATATATATATATATGTGCGTGTGTTTGCGTGTATGTGTATGTGTATTTGTATGTATGTGTATATATAATATATATATATATATTATATATATTATATATATATATTATATATTTTATAGAAGGAGCTTCTACAGGACTAGAACTGTTTCATTCAAAAGAAATCATCAGGAAGCTTCCTGATGATTTCTTTTGAATGAAACAGTTCTAGTCCTGTAGAAGCTCCTTCTATAAAATAAATTAATTTACTCTGCTATGTATTGAGTACTTTATTTACTGTGGTAACCCCGACTCATATATATATATATATATATATATATATATATATATTATATATATATATATATATATATGTATGTATGTAGATGTGTGTATATGTATGTGTATGTATATGTGTATATATATGTGCTTGTGTATTTATATGTATGTGTGTGTGTGTGTGTCTGTATGTATATGCATGGGCATACGTATATGTATATATATGGTTATTCGCATGTGTATGTATGTGGGTTTGTATGTATATTTATTTTATATGGTTTTGGGCTGGATAGCCGCTTTGTACAGAGGCACCCGTCGGTAATTCGCGTAAATGGACATCTATCGAGACCCTTCGACATCGCACGTTCGGTCCGTCAGGGATGCCCCCTCTCGTCGCTTCTATACGTATTGACTCTCGAGCCATTATTGCGGAAGCTGGCAACTTTGAGGGGCATCCCGCGAGAACTGGGATGCGGGACGAGCGTGTCAGCATACGCGGACGACGTCAACGTAATAGTGTCTAGCCATGAGCACATCGAGCAGGTCGGCGAGACACTGAAAAACTACGAAGCGGTGACGGAAGTGAAAATCAACCGGGAAAAGTCAGTGGGCTTGCGACTAGGCACCTGGAGAAGCAAGCCCATGCCGTCCACCAGCGCCTCCGTCGTGGGACGCTGGACCGACGACCCGGTTGAGTTGCTCGGGGTCTGGTTTGGTCCGGACCTCCGAGTGGAGAAGAACTGGAACGAGATAACGAGCAGGGTGGTCACTCTCGCCCGGCAATGGGCCGAGAGGAAACTGTCCCTAAAAGGTCGGGCGGAGGTGGCGAACACGTACATCGCGTCCGTCATCTACTACCGCCTGACGGTCGTGCCTTGTCCCGACCCTACCATCACCAAACTAGAACGCATTCTCTTTCGCTTCTTGTGGAAAGGATGCGTCCCGATGGTCAGGCGATCCATTTGCTGTCAACACCTGTTAAAAGAAGAACTGGGCATGTCGTGGTTGATGATGCGCAGACATGCGCTGAGACTGTGACATCTCCGGCTCTACGTAGACAACGGTGAACAGGTGTGGTCGCCGTTTGTGAGGCACACTTTCCCGCAACTCGTCTCCATGACCGAACTGCAGTCGTGGATCAAAAAGAGGCAGAGGAAGGGCGAATGGCACCGCGAGTGTCGCGTTGCTCTCAAGCAACTCTGCCGTCCCGGGTCGACCTTGAGTGACTTCATCACAACCAAAGCATTCTATAGGGGATTAGTGGAGGGGAGGTACGACGACGAGCTCGGGGCGAACCTGGACGTCGACGAGGAATACCTGACCCGCCTGTTCGGGACGACTTTCGGGCCAGGACCCATGGACAACTTCCAGAGATCCCTGGCCTGGCAGTGCTACCGAGAAGCGCTACCCATTCGGGATAAGCTCTACAGACACGGCTCGAGAAACACAGGGCCGACCTGCCCGAGATGCGGTCAGAGCGACGAAACCGTTCTGCACGCACTCGTGCAGTGTCCAACAATTTCCGACCTGTGGGCTTATGTCGAACAACTGCTGTCACGTGTGGGACGAGTCGGTTTATCAGCTGAGTCTATCGTCAATATTGTCACGCCTCCTTCCTTCAAACGGGAAGGAAGAGCTATTTTCATCATCCTTGTGGCTATGGCGAAAGAATGTATCTGGTGGACGCGTCTGAAAGGATTGGAGACAAACACTTTCCTCTCTGGTCAATCTCTCATCAACTTCTTCAAGTACCACTTGAAAAGGAAAGTGAGAGTAGAGAGGCAAGTTTTGTCTAGCGAATGTTTTAAAAAAAGATGGGTGAATGTAGCAAGGATTTTTTTTTGTTTCCTTTGTTTTTTGTTTTTTTTTCATCCCCCCAAAAGAAAAGCTCTACCTTGTAACTTGTCCCATCTGTGTGCAGCCCTGTGTGGCCAATAAAGAAACTTATCTATCTATCTATCTATCTATCTATCTATCTATCTATCTATCTATCTATCTATCTATCTATCTATCTATCTATCTATCTATCTAACTAACTATCTATCTATCTATCTATCTATCTACGGACGTGCTGTCACTTCGGCTCCGAAGGTAATCGTTTATTTTGACTATTTATAGCCCATATTTTGTGTACATGTTTGTAAATAAGGTGTGTAAGGCACCCAACTTTCGTTTGAGTGCTTTTCCAAGGGAGGAATTCGCCCCTAGGGGCAGTTTCAACCCTATTTAATTTGTGTAATTTTCTTCTCGAGATTAAAAAATGTCGAGAAATTTTATTGTAGAACGCTGGTCGCGTTCTTTTATGGACCAGCATTTTCCCAGTCTGGAAACGCTCGGAGAAAAAAGAACGTATGCACGCAAAGTGCAAACCTGAATGACGTGATAGTGAACGCTGCAACCACTTGCGGTAACAGCCCTGTCACCACCACCACCACCACCACTAACAACAACAACAACGAGACTACTACTGCTACCACCACCATCTCCACCACCACCACCACTACCACCACGACCAACATAAATGATAAAAATGAAACTCACGCGAATACTATTAAGAAAAACAACAACAAGAACAACAATAAATATGAACTATCTAATAGTGAAGATGTTAATATAAAAAAATCAACAACACCAGTAAATTTCGCTGACACTCAGCGTCAGAAGAAAGAAATATTAACATTTACAAATGAAGAGCTAATAGAAACGAGAGCTCTCTTTACAACCCGTGGGCAAGATTTAGTGCTGCATACACCTCAACACATAAAGGAACAAATAGAATATAAGACAATTATATATAAAATTATAAGAAAAAACAAAAAACAAAATGAACAGATTATAAAAACAGATATAGAAAAATGTTTAAAAAACATAATGAAAAAAAAAGAATATATAAACTGGGGCCCCCAGTTTAACACAGTAGTGGTCCGCTTCCCTAACCAGGAAGTGGCAAAAGCTCACTCTACCGAGTCTTTGGAAAATGATAATATCAAAATGGTACTTTATTTCAAAGGCCAGAGAGTGAGTAGAATTACTATTAAGAATGTACCCCCCGAGATCCCGAACAAATGGATAACAGGGGAAATCTGTTACCATTTGAAAAAGATCAATATTTTAGAAACCGCCGTGTACCTAAACGACAATTGGGGTGGAAAAACAATAGTAGTGACCATCCAGATTGAGGGGGCCTCTATCGAGAACCTACCCGATAGGATCCACCTAGAAAATGGGCAAAGCCTATATGTTGTGGCAGAAGGCAAAAAGCCTAGATGCTACAACTGTGGTAGCCCAGAGCATTTAATTGCCAAGTGCGCTCTAGCACAGAAAAAACAAGAAAGAACAAATCAGAAAACAAATAAAAAAACCCTTGTTGCCAACACCAACACCAACACACTGAATTATGGAACAATGCCAAGAAGAAAAACAACAAACCAGCAAACAAACCCCAACAACATCACCAAGAAAAGAAACAGTACCAACAAAATCACCGTTGACCACGCAACCAATTCATCATGCTGAATCAAAATATAGAACCACACCAACACCCAGGACGACAATTAAAAAGACAGAAAACAGTGACGAGAAGATAAATTCTACACCTAACACCATAACAACACAAATACCGCACAAAACATCAACAATTTCTACAAGCATACATATTAACACAAATGCTTTGCCTTTACCCTCTTCTGATACGTCGGACGACGAAAGTTCGACGGAATGGCAAATAGCCACAGGGGGTAAAAGGAAAAGATCAAAAAAGCCCACCAAACAAGGAAGTAAAGCAGGGAGATATTTAACTCCGGACAGCATCCCCCTAGACAATAAAAAAATCAATGAACCCGCAAAACCACACACACAATAGACACAGAAAATAAAAAATTAATGGATTACATTGCATCCAACACGGACATCTGTGAAGATGACTTTAAGACAAACAATCATCCGCGCACCACACCACCGAAGCACATAAAAATTGTACACATAACACAAACACAACACCATACACTGAAAACAATATTTCCAAATGCGGTAGGCGAGTTTCAACGATACCTCTCCAAAAAACTATACAAACACCTCATCAAAGACGCTACAAAAGAAGAAGAAAAAAATGAAACTTTCGAAATGAGTAAGTGACCTTCCCTCTTGCCTCTTGTCTCTTCCAATGTTTGTGTGTGAAACACAATTTTCGTAAACGTCAATTATGCTTAAATTAGGTTGTGTGAATGCGCGTGGCTTGGCGTCGGCTTGGAAGCAAGGTTACCTTCTAAACGACATCAAGTCACTGAACGTGAATATAGTAGCTATCAGTGAAACCAGACTCAGCAAGCCGCGGGCCCTCGCGTCCATGTTTGGCAATCAATTTGACATTTATTTTTCTCCCTGTCTGCCGAACATGGGTGATGGAGGTACCGCGGTGCTTTTTCGAAAGAGTCTAAATGTAAAAGTAAGAGCAATATTCCTAGACCCGGAGGGTAGGCTGGTTGTCTTGGACGTGGATGGCAGAAATGGTTGTGCATTCCGTCTGATGGCAGTTTATGCACCGTCCTTAATGGGTCGGGCAGATTTCTTCAGACGTCTAGAGGTTTTCCTGGGGACGTCTAGACCTTTACTGTTAGTAGGGGATTGGAACGCTACCTTGGACACGCATCTAGATTATGTGGGAATGGATAGGAATAGAAGGGGGTGTAAGTGCCTCAAAGACCTACTCAGACGTTTCCATTTGTCTGACAGGTTCCGACTCGACCATCCGAACGTGCCAACGTGGACTTGGACAAACCGCGTCGGATCGTCGAGATCCTATCTAGATAGAATTCTATGCAGGACAGCGGATAGGGATAGTGTAGGATGTCCACAATTTAAAATAGTCAGCTACACAGATCACAAATTTGTGACGTGTACGCTCGACTTAGATAAAACACATAGGCAGGGTCCCGGTTACTGGAAACTGAACACGTCGCTCTTAGCGCGACAGGTTTACAGGAACCGGATTAGCGAGTTAATTAAGAGGGCGCTGACGGGAGCCGTCGTTAACAACCGCTGGTGGTACGCCCTGAAAATGGCAATAAAATCGGAATCAATTAGGTTTAGCAAAGAATTAGCGATAGATCGAAATAGAGTAGAGGGAAACCTGGTTAAGAAACTAGAAGAGGCACTTACCACTGGCGGCGCAACCAACGTGCTGGCTGCGAGGATGGCCCTCAACCAACACCTCAACGCCAAGCACGAAGGTTGCGTCGTCAGAGCTAAAATGCGTGCCTTAAGGAACGAAGGGATCGAAGCTGCGCGAGAGGCCCGGGTAGCGGAGGCGCAGCGTGACAACAGAGCCACCATTCGGTCTCTAATAGATCAACAGGGATGCAGTTTACTTGAACCCGAAAGGATGTGTGAGGCCTTTCAACAGCACTTTGCTCGACTGTTTGGTGCGAGTGGTGGGTCGGAACGCGGGATGGATTTCAGTGCCTACCTGACCGACCTGCCGCGGCTCTCGGCAAGAGAAGCGAAGTGTTGTGAAAGTCCCATCACAGCCGCTGACGTGCGGGATGCGATGGCGGGCTGCGCGAGGGATAAGTCGCCTGGATTGGATGGTTTACCCTACGAGCTGTATTGTCAAATGACAGACTTGTTTGGCGACCTCTTGGCATCAGTCTACTGCAACTGGCAACAAAACGGGAGAATTCCCGGTTTCGTGAGCCGAGGTGCAGTGACGTTGCTGAAGAAAGACCCAAACAAGGGGAATTTTATAGATAATTTCAGGCCCATCACTCTGCTCAACGCAGATTTGAAAATTTTGGCCAAAGTAATAGCCGAGAGGTTGGCGCTTGTCATTGGTAAACTGGTCGACAGGGCTCAAACATGCGCCGTGCCGAGCAGAACCATACATGACAACCTCCATCTGATGCGCTACATTGTGGACAGGGTAGTTAAGGATCCTGGCATGGGTGGGGCGCTGAACAATTTGGATCAGTCTAAAGCCTTCGATAGGGTCGACCATCGGTACTTGGCGGCTGACTTCGGTCCCGTCTTCCGCGGTTGGATCGCTGCCTTGTATAGCGGCATCCGATCGGTGATATGGGTGAACGGTCACCTGTCGAAACCGTTTGACATCACGCGTTCGGTCCGTCAGGGGTGTCCCCTGTCGGCGCTTCTGTATGTATTGACTCTCGAGCCGCTACTGCAGAAGCTGGCGACACTGAGGGGCATCCCACGGGAACTGGGTTGCGGGACGAGCGTGTCGGCATATGCGGACGATGTCACCGTCATAGTGTCGAGCGACAAACACATCAAGATGATTGGCGAGACACTAAGAAAATACGAAACGGTGACGGGAGCGAAGATTAACCCGGAAAAGTCAGTGGGTTTGCTACTCGGCACCTGAAGAAGCAAGCCCATGCCGTCCGACTGCGGCTCAGTAGTGGGACGCTGGACGGACGGACCGGTTAAATTGCTCGGGGTCTGGTTCAGTCCGGACCTCCAAATGGATAAGAACTGGGACGGGATCACGAGTAGAGTGGTCGCTCTCAGCCAAACATGGGCCGAGAGAAAGCTCTCTCTAAAAGGTCGAGCGGAGGTGGCGAACGCATACATCGCATCCGTCATCGATTGCCGCCTGGCCGCCGTGCCTTGTCCCGACGCCACCATCACCAAACTGGAGCGCATACTCTTCCGCTTCCTGTGGAAGGGTGGCGTTCCGATGGTGAGGAAGTCCATTTGCTGTCAACATCCGTTGAATGGAGGACTGGGCATGCCGTGGTTGATGATGCGCAGGCATGCTCTGAGACTGCGGCATCTCTGGAACTTCATCGACGACGGTGAACAGGTGTGGGCGCCGTTTGTGAGGCGCGCCTTCCCGCAGCTCGTCTCACTGACCGAACTGCAAACGTGGATCAAGAAGAGACCGAAACTGGGCAATTGGCACCGAGAGTGTCGCCAAGCTCTACAGCAGCTCTGCCGACCGGGGTCAAACTTGTGCAATTTACAAACGACTAAAGCGTTCTATAGAGGACTAGTGGAGGGGAGGTCCGACGACAAACTCGGGGCAAACCTGGGCGTCGACGAGAAATTCCTAACCCGCCTGTTCAGGACGACGTTCGGGCCGGGGCCTATAGATGACTTCCAGAAATCCCTGGCTTGACAGTGCTATCGAGACGCACTACCTGTTCGAGAGAAGAGCTACAGGCACGGTTCGAAAACCATCACCGGACCGACCTGCCCGAGATGCGGTCAGAGCGACGAAACCGTTCTGCACGGACACGTGCAGTGTCCAGATATTTCAGAGCTGTGGACCTTCGTCGAACAGCTGTTGTCACGTGTGGGTCGGGCCCGCCTATCGGCCGAGTCTATCGTGAATACTGTTCCACCACCTTCCTTTAAACGGGAAGGGAAAACGGTTTTCGTTACGCTGATGGCTATGGCGAAAGAATGTGTGTGGTGGACGCGTTTGAAAGGACTGCAAACAAACACCTTCCTCTCTGGTCAGTCTCTCGTCAACTTTTTCAAGCACCACTTGAAAAGGAGGATGAGAATAGAGAGGAAGGCTTTGTCGAACGAATGTTTTAATAAAAAGTGGGTAAAAGTGGCAAAAATGGTCAGTATGAAAGACGACACCATTTTAAGCATAAATCTGTAACCAAAAGAGACAAGAAGTAAGGCGACTTACTCAAGTGTTCATTTTCGAACTGTCTGAGGTGACCTTGGTCTTTTTTGTAGGTTTTTCTTTCCAAGGCTACACCTAAACTGTGAACCTTATATATATATATATATATATATATTGCTTTTTTATACACCACACAACCCACAGATCCCTATTGATCAAACGTGTTTTTTTTTTGTTTTTTTTGTGCCCCACCCATCCCACCTCGAAAAGAAAAAATTCTACATTGTATTTCATCCATTTTTATTCTGTGTTTAGCCCTGTGTGGCTACAATAAAAAGTTATCTATCTATCTATCTAACTAACTATCTATCTGTCTATCTACATACCTATCTATCTATCTATCTTTTAGCCTTTCTCGAACTTTATGACTACGATTTATCCGTATAGCACACACACACACACACGCACACACACACGCACACACACACACACACACACACACACACACTCAAACAAACAAACAAACAAACACACTCACTCTCTCAGTGATAATGCTTATAATTACTTACTTTGCACAAGTCACGTACGCATGACATTACTCACCGAGATCTCTCATTCTCCCCATTCTTTTTCTTTCGGTTTCTCTCTCTCACTCTCTCTGCTTCTTCTTCTTCTTTTCTTCTTCTTCTTCTTCTTCTTCTTCTTCTTCTTCTTCTTCTTCTTCTTCTTCATCAGTCTTTCTCTCTCCATCTCTCTGTTCATCTCACCCCCTTCTCTGACCTCCATCTTTACCGCTTCTCTTCCCCTGTCTTTCTTTCTTACCTTTTCTATGCCAACATCTTCCGCAGCACCACATCACTCCCCTTACTCTCTCAATTTCTTGCTCTCTTCCTTATCCTCTCTCCCACTGCTTCTGCTTCTTTACTATTCTTTACCTCTCTTTCTTCGTCTCTTACCTTTTCGCCTTACCATTCCCACTCCACAACATTATTTTCCTTGTGTTCTCTCTCTACCACTCTCTCTCCATTCCCTCCACATATTTACCCACTCTCACTGCGTCTCTCATTCTCTCTCTGTCTCTCCTCTCTATCTCGCAGTCTCTTATTCTTTTTCCCCTTTCTCTGTCCCTATATACTCTTCTCTTTACATTTTCTCTCCTCCTCTCTACACGGTTCTGTTTCCGTGCAGTCTTGCAAATTCTCTCCTTTATTTTTTCTCTAGCTCTCAATTTCTTTTTCACTTCCATTTCTCACCTCTTCTGTCTCTCTGTCACTGTCCTTTGTTCCTTTTCTAAGCCCTTTCCTCCTTCCTTCATCTCTCTCTCTCTCTCTCTCTCTCTCATTTCTCATTTCCTTGCTAACATCCAGTGTTTAGCTCAATATATAAAACAGTGTTAATCGGGTGGGCAATAAATCTTTTCCTTTTTATTGACAGAGCTTTTACGAGACACTAAAAATCAAGACGTCAATACTGGCACTCCGTCGGTTACAACGACGAGCGATCCAGTTGATCCGATCGTGAGATTAACGCGCAAGTAGCCGAGCACTCCACAGACACGTGTACCCTTAATGTAGTTCTCAGGTAGATTCAAGGTAACACATAGTGTGACATGGTCGACCCTTTGAATTACATCTCATTTTTGCCAGTTGAGTGGATTGGAGCAACGTGAAATAAAGAGTCTTGCTCAAGGACACAACGCGCTGCTGGGAATCGAACTCACGACCTTACGATCACGTGCTTTCACCAAAGCATCAATAGCTTTCTATTGAATTCAGAAGATGAAAGAGCAATGTGGCATGCTTGATGCAACACGGTTTCTATCTCCGGCATGGAGCCCTGTTATGGATGCTGGCATGTCTGTGTACTAAGAAGTTCGCTTCGCAACTTCGTTAGCTTCGTAGTTAATGGTTTGATCCCACTGTGCGCGGCACTTTGTGCATGGGTCCTCAACTATACCTTCGCGTTAATCAATGCCTTAAGAGCAAAATTTGGTAGATGGGAAGTATGTAGTAACCCGTTGAAAAATTTAATAATGTGAAACGCAACAGCTGAGATGACAACCCCTCGGAATACAAGAAATCGTGAGGTATTGTTCTTTTTAGGGCTGAGCCCAGCAGATAGTCACAAGGTTTCTTGGTGATTCTTTAAGTCTCGGACCGATGATCCGGCCGAACCCTCCCATCATATCAACTGCATTTCACCTCTTTTAATGGGAAAGCTTCTGTGTGTGTGTGTGTAAGGGGGGAGGGTAAATCCACTTGTTAGAAATAACAACCAACTCTCGCTCAAATAACACTTCTTCATCTTAAATAAGAAAAGGATATATTCGATAAATATATCCTAAATACTCCTAAAATATGGAATGGTCACAACTGGAAGAACTTTGATCACAACTTTGATCATAGTTGAGGTTTTGCGTGACATATAACTAGAGTCTCTTGTGTGATAAGAAACCTAGAATAAGGTGTTATATGTGTGACATGTAACTAGAAGCTTGTAATGGGACATATGCCTAAAAGTTCATTATGTGACATCAAACTAGAGGCTTATTCTGTGACATGCAAAGAGATGTGTGTTACTAGATGGGGTTTTATGTAACATGTAAGTGGTTTGTAATGTGAAAAACAGCTAGAAGCATTCCGTGATAAATAACCAGAAGAGGCGTTCTAGAGGATGTAGCTATAGCTTCGTTGATACGAGTGGCTAGAGGGTCTTTTTGTGTGATGTATAACTAGAGTCTCTTGTATTATCTGACGTATAACTAGATTTTGTGCGACATATAACTAGAGCTTCGTTGTGTGACATGTAACCAGGGGATCGTTGTTTGACATGTAACTAGAGGCTGGTTGTGTGACATGTGACTAGAGGCTCGTTCTGTGACATGTTACTAGAGATGGCATAAAGGAAGTGAACAGAATAAGTACCGAATAAATTGATTAAATATTTAGTCATTTATTTCCCTAATCTTTCATTCTTCACTTTTCTTTCTTTCTAGCTTCTTCCTTTGCCTCTCTCTCTCTCTCTCTCCTCTCTCTCTCGTTCTCTCTCTACTCTTACTATTCCTCAAATAATGAGCCGATTTGCGAGCCTTTACACACGCAGTTGCTCTACCTGTTAGAAATAGCAACAATATATGTCTGAAGTCACAGCCCATCTCTTAAATAAGGCAAGGCACACTGGATAGTGTTGTCCTCGATGACCTTGAAAGAAGCGAATGGTTGTGGTCATGGTTAGACTGTCTATGACCATAGGTTTGACCAATTAAGGTTGACCTGCAACTAAATAATTAGAGTAGTATCAACAATAACTGTAACAAGAACAACAGTAGCAACAGCAAGAACATTAATAGCAGTAGCATCAGCAACATCACCAGCAGCCGCAGCAGCAGCAGCAGCAACAACAACAACAACAATAACAACAACAACAATAACAACAAACAACAACAGCAGCATTAGCAACAGCAATAACAACGATTACCATAACAGCAAAAACAGCAAAACATCACTAATAACAAAAGCGATAGCAACAACAACACCAACAAAAGCAACAACAATAACACTACCACCACTCGTGACATCAATAGCAACGATAACAGGGTTGTGAACTTCATGCTTTTCTCAGTAATCTGAATTGGGAAAGCATTATAGGACTATTGCACCGACCGCCATACTTTATAGGTCATGTACTTTATTTTTATTAATCCCGGAGTTTGAACTTAAAACATAAATAGTCGTAACTAGATGCCACAGCACAATTTTCTCAACGCTTTATCGATTACACAAATCTACTATTTATTTACTGCTTCTGCCAAGAATCGAAATCAGATTCTTCGTTATAATTCGCCAAGAACCTCTACTTCTTGCTCGGCTTTCCTCTGAATCACCTTCACAAGAATAATGAAATTAGCGATTATTTACCTTTGTCTCATAAACCAAACTGCTGGTTTCCACTTAGAAGTTCCTGGGAAGTTGATTTGCTCAACGTTTCTCTCACAGTATCAGATAACGTATCAGAAATTCCTCTCTCCGCTTGCTTTTGCCTGGAAACCAGATCTTACGCTGACCAACCTAACATTGAATAACTACACTTGGCCCAGCTTAGCAGCAAGAGGTTAAAAGCTGTTTGTGTACACTTCACAACTTTGGAAACCAATTAACTGAAAATTACCTACGTCTGTAATTAATTCACAGGATCAGACAGGAAAAGCAAAACATCCATCAATCTCCCTTACTCATTTTCTCTCTCTGTCATTTTCTCTTCTCAGTCTGTCTCTTTCTCTCTCATTTTCCTCTTCTCAATCCGTCAGCCTCTCTCTCTCTCTCTCTCTCTCTCTCTCTCTCTCTCTCTCTCTCTTTCTTCCCTCGCCTTTTCCCCTTTCACGTTTAATCTCTCCTCTGTCAAACATTTCTTTTCTGCATTTCTCTCTCTCTCTCTCTCTCTCTCTTCTCTCTCTCTCTCCCTCTGTCTATCTAGCTGTTTGTGTACACTGTCTCTATCACTATCTCTCTGTCAACCCTTACTTCATTCTCATTCTTTCTCTCTCACTTCTCTCACTATCTTTTAGACTCACCCCAACGTCCGTTGGTCAGTGGACAAGAAGTAAAGCCAGATGCGTACTTAATTATTTAGTTATATGTTTACACAGTGATTAGTGAAGATTAACGACTATAGCTCACACTGACAGAAAACTGTAACCCACTATTAAACAACCCGCCACATATCATTCAGTATATGTGTGAGTGTGTGTGAGAGCATGCGCGCTGCTTATGTATGTGTTTATGTGTGTTAGTAACAGAGATACACAGATAATAACAGACACACACACACACACACACACACACACACACACACACACACACACACACACACACACAAAGGGGATAAAGATAGAGAGAGCTAAATAAACATACAGATAGATTCATATCGTAATTGGTGTGGGCGTTTAACATATATGGTTGTTTCCTACACAATGGTTAAATATTATCTATTACAGAACTTAATACAAAATTGTAGAGTAGATATGACTGTTATATAATAAAAAATTGAAAGTTACAAGTCGTTGACAATGAATGCAGACGCTCATTGGGAAATTGATGTGTAGCTTTTTATAATACAAAAAATGGATGCATACCTAGATAAATATGCACCCATGTGCACATAAGCGTAAAATTAACACCCACCTACGTGTGTATATACGCATGTACGTACGCATGTATGTGTGTGAAGGCGCATTGCTCAGTGGTTCGAGTGTCAGGCTCACGATCATGAGGTAGTGAGGTCGATTCCCGGACTGGGGTGTGTGTTGTGTTCTTGAGCAAGACACTTTATTTCACGTTGCTCCAGTTCACTCAGATGTAGAAATGAGTTGTGATGTCACTGGTGCCAAGCTGTATTGGTCTTTGCCTTGGATGACATCAGTGGCGTGGAGAGAGGAGGCTTGGTATGCACGGGTGACTGCTGGTCTTCCATAAACAACTTTGGCCGGACTTGTAACTGGGAAGGGGAACTTTCTAAGTGTAATCCCATGGCCATTCGTGACCGAAGGGGGTCTTTACCCGTATGTATGTATGTATGTATGTATGTATGTGTGTATGTATGTATGTATGTGTGTATGTATGTGTATGTATGTATGTATGTATGTATGTATGGTGTGTGGTGTGTGTGTGTGTGTGTATGTATGCATGCATGCATGCATGCATGCATGTATGTATGTATGTGTGTGTGTGTATGTATGCATGCATGCATGCATGTATGTATGTATGTATGTATGTGTGTATGTATGCATGCATGCATGCATGATGCATGCATGCATGTATGTATGTATGTATGTATGTGTGTGTGTATGTATGTATGTAAGTATGTGTGTATTTGTGTACAGAACGTAATATGAAATTAAATGACAAGAGAACAGAAATTACATCATCAACCGCTGTTTCTGCCATAAGATATAGCGAGTTCTGAGCCGAATGCTTGTGCATCTGAAATAACTTGCATGTTTATTTTGAAAAGCATTTAAATACATGCTAATTTATTACGCAATTTCTGTTCCCTTGTCATTTATTTATTTTCATACACATCCATCCATCCATCCATCCATCCATCCATCCATCCATCCATACATACATACATACATACATACATACATACATACATACATACATACATACATAAATGCACACACACACGCACGTGCTCACACACACACGCACGTGCTCACACACACACAAACTTAAACAGAAACAACGGTGTGTGCGTGTGTGTAAATAAATATTTTTGTCAAAGGATTTTTACGTTGTCATACATTGATAAGGATTTTTGTACCTGTGTACATTAAGTATTTACTTACGGCACGCGCCATATACATACATACATACATATATATATAAATATATATATGTTTATATATATATATATATATATATATATATAATATATATATATATGTATATATATAATATATATATGTTTATATATATATATATGTGTATATATATATAAATATATATATGTTTATATATATGTATATATATAAATATATATATGTTTATATATATATATATATATATATATATATATAATATAATTCGAGACAATATATATATATATATTAAAAAATAATGTAAGCAATCAGACGTAGTACTAAGCCATAGAAATCAAGTTGGTCGAGTCACTTGACACCATGCTCTGTTTTTTTTTTAGAAATCCTAATTGTTAATTATTACCTGTATTCACTTGATGAAACCGTTTTCTTTTTTTTGCATGATGTAACACTTCTGTTCATCAAAAAATAACACAACTGTATTGAACCGCAATCCATTTGTGTTTTTATACACATACACACACGCACACACACATGTGTGTGTGTGTATATAGATATATAATAACAAAATAATAAATAAAACATATGCATATATACATACATATATGTACTTACCTACATCTATATGTATATATACATGCATATATGGGTACAGCACACCAAAAAAACGTCGAACACAATGAGAAATGAAAACAAACACAAAACCAAGGAAATGGACATTCTTTTTAAACAACGAAAAAATAGAGTACAATATAAACAACACAAGGAACATTCCCGTTCTTCAGCCGCCTCTGTTTCGTCTACTCCGCGTTTCGGAGGTAAAGGCGAGACACGACTTCCTTGAAACAGTCCTTCCCGCAAAAGCAAATTAAATAAAATTTGAGATTTTTTTGCGGAGGGGTAAAAATGGTAACAAAAACAGGACAGTAAAGACAGTACAAAATATAAACAGTAAAAGACAGGACAAGGAGAATAACAGTAACACGAACATTGAGGGCTGTTAAGCCAGAACAAAATGAAAAAATATTTTGAACGCTTTGAGGACGGGGAGAGAGACAGGGAAAGTCGTCCACACTTGAAGGAAGCCGGGTCAGAAAGACAGTAGTAGCCTTGGGTTCTAGAAAGAATGAAGAATGAGAGAGAGAGGGACAGTAAGTCCTGTCTCCAGAGGCAATGGAGATACAACGCGTTAACGGGGATACAACGAAACGCACACAACTTGAGATGGTATGCTGAGAGCAACACACTTCACCTATTCTGTGAAACTTGTAAATAAACCGGTTGTAAAGTGCATTTGTACTTAAAGATTTCTTTCCTCGCCTACCGGAGCCTGAACTACACGTAGAACAATATTTAATGGGAGAAGGCAATATTCACCCAATATCGTAAAACTTGCCTCCTATTATAAATTTTTAATTGAACGAATCGATCCCAGTCCATTTTTTAAAAATCTGGTGCTTATTCCATCATATACAACGAGCTTATTTCAGTTTCCATTTACCAAATCTACTCAAAAAGGTTTTGGTCGGCTTGACGCTATAGTGGGACTGAACCCGGAACTATGGGGTTGGGAAGCAAGCTTCTTACCTCACACCCACGCCTATACATATACGTACATACATATATAAATTAACGCATATACATGCACACCCATTTCATAAACAAAAACACACATAATGAGTATATACATGTCAATATAGAGACGTGTACGCTCGCCTGCACACGCGCACACCCATCCAAGTGCGCGCAGGCACGCGCACACACGCACACGAAAACGCGCGCGTACACATAGGTACATGGTTGTTTATATAGATAGCCATTACACAGAGTTTCGTTGCAAGTATCTCATTGTCCAGATGTTTGCGGTGAATGAAGCATTGACCGAACTGGATGAAGTAACGAAAATTGTTGCAGTCTAATGCGTAAATCAATGCGAGGTGTTATCGATTTCTCTTTTGGTGGGAAGGGCTTATTAGCCTACGTTTGAGATTGCGAAGACTATTTAGCTTGTGGTCCTTAATAGAAAATGTATGTAGCAGTCGCATAGCTAGGCGATCCACGTGGTCTTCTATTTCTAACAGAGTAGCTGGTTGTCTCGCTTCAGTATTTATGATGTCATATGATGGTTATATGTTGCAAAGCCGGTAAGGTTTAGTGACGATTTCTTGTCCTTTTTGCAAATAAAATAAACTATATATCATAACACATAATGTGTGACTGTGTACGTATGTGCGTGTATGTGATATGTGGTAGTGTGTGTGTGTGTGTGTGTGTGTGTGCGTGTGCGTGCGTGTGTGTGTGTGTGTGTTTGCGTGTGTGTGTGTGTGTTTGCGTGTGTGCGTGGCAGACAAATAGTCTTCATATCACGCCCTGATATCTTACGAAATAGAAAGAAAATCATTGGATGATGTAGTTCTAAATACGTTACTCGTAAAGAAAGAGAAAAATTGTAACTAAACACTTTCAAACTTCGGACACTAGTAGAATGTGTCATATAAAAGATCTTTTACTGTTAGCGTTTTTGAGAAAAGTTTCTATTTACGAAGTTATTTCGAGTTAAAGTTGTCGTATTTCGGTAATTTCAACCAATCAATGACGTGTATTCAGCTGAATAAAATTACTACCGTTGTTTGTCAACAACAACTATCGGCGGTATATATTTCATTTGTCGCTGTTATTTATGACTTCGTTCGTGCGTTTGTACTGGTTTTAGCTTTAGGGTTTTAGGGTTAGCTGAATATACGTCATTGATTGGTTGAAATTACCGAAATACAACTTTAGCACGAAGTGACATCGTAAATAGAAACTTTTCTCAAGAATGTTAAGAGTAAAAGATGTTTTATAGGACACATTCTACCATTGTCCGAAGTTTGAAAGTGTTTAGTTACAAAAAATTAATTTCTCGATCTGCCGTTCAAAGGGGAAAGATCCAAGAAGATAGATGTTAATAGTTGGAATTACTTCAATCCTAGATCTGCTTGACCAAGATTGATATGAAACTAAACAACAACAACGATTTCCCTCGAATCACATGCTACCGTCTTAAAGGAAGAAAACAATGGCCAATGAAGTCATAAGCATAAAAAAACATGGACGCTCACAAGTGGAATGCCTTTGATCATAGATCGGTTTAATTAACATTGCTTAATTAACAAAAGCAATAACAGCTAACTGCATGTATATATTCGTTCAAGAAATGATAAGTTGTAATAGATTGAACAAGAAACGAACTTGATACGTGTATAATGACATAGAAGAAAAGTGAATAAAGTTTCCTATGCAGAAACTTTATCTACAGATCGACAGTTTCACTGTTTAAAAAAAATGTGGTGGTCAGGTAAAGACGGTCTTTTAGCTGACTTAGTAGATATAGCAAATATTGGTTCCAAATTTTGGTTCCAAGGCCAGCAATATTGGGAGAGGCTAAGCCAATTACCTCGACCCTTTCCCCCAGTGATCAACAGGAAGTTATTTTATCGACTCTAAGGTCGACTTCGGCGGAATTTGAACTCAAAACGTAAAGATGGACTAAATGCCACTAAGCATTTTGTCCGGCGTGCTAACCTTTCTGCCAGCTCGCCACCTTTGACATTGCAAATATTCTTTTCTTACTCGAAATTTTTTAGGAGGGGGGGGGGGCAGTCGATTATATCGACCCCAGTGCGTACTTATTTAATCGACCCCGAAAGGATGAAAGGCAAAGTCGACCTCGGCCGAATTTCAACTCAGAACGAAGTGGCAAACGAAATACCTATTTCTTTACTACCCACAAGGGGCTAAACAGAGAGAGGACAAACAAGGACAGACAAACGGATTAAGTCGATTATATCGACCCCAGTGCGTAACAGGTACTTATTTAATCGACCCCGAAAGGATGAAAGGCAAAGTCGACCTCGGCAGAATTTGAACTCAGAACGTAGCGGCAGATGAAATATCGCTAAGCATTTCGCCTGGCGTGCTAACATTTCTGCCAGTGCACCGCCTTTGACATTGCAAATATTGAAATAGCTATGATTATTTTAGAAGGGTTGAAATTTGAATCGAAAATAGTGAAGTACTGAGCAGATTTTTGGGAGATGGCATGGGATAATTTCATAAGATTTGGTGAGAGAGAACCACGTGTATGTAATAACATGCTTCTTCATTATATCTAATTATTTCCCACGTTGAATATACAAGACCATAACCAGAATCGCAATCGTTCGATTGCTGATCACATGTTATTCAATTTTGAATTTTAACTCAAAATTCCCTACGTTGTGTCCCAAAGGCCAGACTTCCACTTCACTACAGACAATGATTTTGTTCATCGTAAATAGTAAATCATGAAGCATTCCTTCAAACCCACATAATGCACCTCCTTCTTTCCCCTTGGCGCTTATTATTCTATATTATTTTACAATCTCTGCATTAAACATTTCTTTCAATTGTTTCCTTTTATACGTACAGTCATAACAAAACCCATCCTTAGCGACGGTTTTCGTAAGGACTTTATTTCACCTTTAAGAGTTCGCCCTGAACATCTTTTGCATTAACTCCATCAGTCTGATAATAACTGAAAGGATTAGAGATACCATTCTTAAATGATCATTCCAACCAAAGGACTTATAATGTCCCCACTCGGACAGGCTTGCAGAGTATGTATCCCAGTGCTAAAGCTTCCTAATAATCGACATGTAAACACGCGTGTGGAAAAGTTTGACAAATCACTGTAAATCAGTGGTTTTCGACCATTATTTTTTACTTACGAACCCTTTTCATTCTTATTTTACTCAACTGGACCCCCGTAGCCATTTGATGTTTAAATAAACTCCTATATTTTCATAAAGGAATAATTATTAGGAATTGCATAAAAAAATTGAAATATTTTGTATATTGATCTTTACTCTCTTTTACTCTTTTACTTAACAGTGGGCAATTTGAAACAGGCATTCAGTTACTGACCGCTTGCAAGTGATTGCCAGTTTTATGATGACTTACAAGCGACCATTTGCAAGAAACTGCTTGCAATGTGATTGCTTACAAGACATTGCATGCAAGCAATTGCTTGGAAATTTTTGCTTGAAAGAGAACGTGAAGTTTTTGGGTCTCACTATTTAAAGCAGTAGTTCTCAACTGGGGTCCATATGACCCTTGGAGGGCCATATAAGATTTTGTTGTTAAAATTTAGATGCCATAAACTTGGTTATACTTTTACAGGCGCAGGAGTAGCTGTGTGGTAAGCAGCTTGCTTAACAACCACATGGTTCCGGGTGGCACCTTGGACAAGTGTTTTCTACTATAGCCTCGGGCCGAACAAAGCCATGTGAGTGGATTTGGTAGACGGAAACCGAAAGAAGCCCATCTATATATATATGTATGTATGTATGTGTATATGTTTGTGTGTCTGTGTTTGTCCTCCCCCCCAACTTCACTTGACAACCGATGCTGGTGTGTTTACGTCGCCGTAACTTAGCGGTTCGGCAAAAGAGACCTATAAATTAAGTACTAGGCTTACAAAGAATAAGTCCTGGGTTGATTTGCTCGACTAAAGGCAGTGCTCCAGCATGGTCACAGTTAAATGACTGAAACAAGTAAAAGAGTAAAAGAGCAAAAGAGTAACCATTTCTAGCAGGTAAAGTGTCCACGTAGAGATTCCATATTCAGAGTGAAGTGATTGCTTACAAGTGTTAACTTTGAATCAATTTGTCAGAAATAATTGATTAGAAATAATCAATGAGAAATAATTGATTAGAAATAATTGCTTAACAATTAAGTTAGACATGGCCTGGACCAATCATTGGTCGAAACACATCTAAGTTTATCTAAGTTTATAACAAAAATTGCTTAGAAATAATTGTTTGGAAGCCGTTTTCTAGAAGTTACAGTTTTCACGTCACTGCCTGTAAAAGCATAAAAGTATATATCTGTGTCAGTGTGTGTGTGTGAGTGTGTGTGTGAGTGTGTGCGTGAGTGTGTGTGTGTGTGTGTGTGTGTGGTGTGTGTGTGTGTGTGTGTGCGTGCGTGCGTGGTTGCGCGCGCACTTTTGTGTTAGTATTTGTCTCTCACTGGTGTTGGTTTTAAGTCCTTCTAACAGTTAGGCGAAAAACTGACCGATAGGAAGTGTTATCAGGCTTTAAAAATATATAAGTACTGGGTTCTATCTGATCAAGTCAGTCGGTTAAGATGGTCGCAGAAAAGACTTCACATAAAACAGAATTAAAAACTTTCCTTGAGGGAATCTCTACATAATCGAGCAAACTTCTAGAAAGTATAGACAAAAAACATCTCTCTCAAACTGCAACATATTGTCTTAAAAATCGAGGACATAGTTGTGGTCTGAATGAGAAAAGCGGGATGGTTGGTCAAAAATGGTATTTCTGGATTCTGGATTATTTGTTATATTTACTTTACTTTACATGAAGTATTACGATCTTACGTTGACTTTCAAGTCTTTCTCTGATTATCTCCCTTGAAAGCACGCTCATGGTTTCCACGTAAGTTACGACGGCGTTGCCGTTTCAAAAGCTTTATTTTCATTTCTCTATTATCAATTTTACTCGCGTCTCTATCTTGGTAGAAAATGTTGGATAAAGAAATCAAACTACATAAACAAACGACAGCCAAACCGTTCAGAAATTAAATAACATATTAATCTAATCAGTTCGTGCCAGTAACACGGCCAAACATCCCTGTAAGTTTCATCCGAATCCATCCAGCAACGCTTGAGATATCTTGTCTACGGACAAACAAACAAATTAACAAACAAACACTACTGAAACAATATCTCCGCCTTCGCTAAGGCAGAGTTAATAAAATAAAATCATTATTTCCCCTCTACCAAATTTTACTGACAAACCTTCGATCGACTATAAATCACGGTAGAAGACATTTGCCCAGGGTACTATGCAATAGGATCGTACCCGAAACCACGAATTCGCGAAGCGAACTTCTTAATCTCGCGACGACGATGGTAATGTTGGTGGTGATAATAATGATGGTGACGATGAAATCGGTGATGATGATGGTGATGATGGCAATGATGATGATGGTGATAATGACAACAATGGAGGCGTCGGCGGCGACGACGATGATGATGATGATGATGATGATGATGATTCACTGATTAATTATTGAAGCTGCAATGTTTATGTTTAAAACTAAAAGCAAAAGCAAGCGAAGTACCTGGGAAATGAAGAAGTGCAATAGAAGTGAAAGGGATGGGTCGATAGAGGTGGGAAGGGCTGTAGAAACATCATTATCGTCATCAACCCTAATTTCTTTGTCGGTTTGTTTGCTTTCTTTTGTTTACAAAAGCATCTCCGCCTCCACCGCCAACCCCTTATCCGCCTCCACCGTTCGCTTCTCAGCATCTCTCAACTTCAACAGGCCGTGTTTTTGTGCAGTGTGTGTGTGTGTGTATGTGTGTGTGTGTATGTGTGCGTATGTGTGTGTGCGTGCATGTGTGTGTGTGTATGTGTTTGTCTATCTTTCTCCCTCTACACACAGACAGACACACACATGCACACACACATATGTATACACACACACGTGTGTGTGTGTGTGTACATATGTGTGTGTACATATGTGTGTGTGTGCATGTATGTGTCTGTCTGTGCGTGTGTAGAGGAAGAAAGATAGACAAACACATACACACACACTCTCACATGTTCGTAATGATGATTCTATATATATATATATATATGTATATATATCACTCTCCTCTCTTTCCTCTCTCTCACCCTCCTCTCTTTCCTCTCTCTCACCCTCCTCTTTTTCCTCTCTCTCTCTCTCTCTCTCTCTCTCTATATATATATATATATATATATATATAAATTAGAAGCACCTTGTGTGTTCGATTTTGTTTATATATATGTGTGTGTGTGGGTGCGTGCGTGCGTGTGTGCGTGCGTGTGTGTGTGTATGCACGCGTATATGTAACGGTTAAATCATGTAACTACTGGTGACAGCCATTACAGACACACAAACACAAACATACACACATATTTATGAGTGTGTGAGTGTGTGGTGTGTATAAATATCTAAGTGTGTATGTCTATGTGTGTGTGTGTGTGTGTGTTTGGGTGTGTTTTGTGTGTGTGTGTGTGTGTGTGATTCGAAGTAGGCTATCAAATGACACACAGGTTCGAATCCTAACTTTATACTGACACCTGCTCTAAAACAGATTAAGGCCACCTGTGGCTGCTTTGGAAAACAATTTTCACTTGATAGATTGATAAAGATTGTTTGACAGCTGAGGGTGTTGGTGAGGATGGTGAGAATGGTGATGGGGAGGGTGGTGGAGGTGGTAGCGGTAGTGGTGAGGGTGGTGGCGGTGAGAGTGGTGGTGGTGAGGGTGGTGGAGGTGACGGTGGGAGTGGTGGTGAGGACGATGGTAAGTGTGGTGTAGATGGAGGTAGAGGTGGGGATAGTCTTGATATTTATATTAGTAGTGGTGATGACGATGCCGATTGTAGAGGTAGCGGTGGTAGTGGTAGCGTGGATGGTTGCATTAATAGTAATAGTAGTGTTAATGGAGGTGTTGTTGTTGGTGATGGTGGTATTGGTGGTTGTAGTGGTGGTGGCAGTGTGTTGTTGATGGTAGTGGCGGTAGTGATGGTAGGGGTAGCAGTGGAGGTAGTGGTTGTAGTGGTGGCCGCGGTAGAAGTGGTGGTGGTGGTGGTGGTGGCAGTGGAGGTAGTGATTGTAGTGGTGGGGTGGCCGTTACATAGGTGGTGGTAGTAGTTGTGCTGTGGTGGTGATGATGGTGGGGATAATGGTGATGATGTTGGTAGTGATGGTGGTGGTGGTGGTGGTGGTGGTGGTGGTGGTGGTGGTGTTGATGGTGGTGATGGTGGTGATGGCAGTGGTGGTGTTGGTTATTGTAGTGGTGGTGGGGATGGAGATTTTTTTTTCTCTAGTTATCTCTAAAATAATCAGCCATAATGCGGACGGCAACGGATTTGGATCATACGGTATATTGGTGAGTTTCGCTTGAAGTTACACTTCGCTGACGAGCCTTTAAACAAAAAAATATAGCAAACTGCGTACAAAGCTATCTTTTAGTGTTGTTTGAACATAAGTCAATCTTGATCAAGCAAGCCTATTATCAAAGTCATTCCTGCCGGTGTGATTTGAAGAAGATGTGGTTGATATTTTTAGCAGATAGAGCAACCACTTAGTGGTTCTTTAAGGTCAGTGAGCAATGTGTGACAGGGATAGTGGAAGAATGAATCAAATATGCCTTGCAGTGTTTAATGTTTAATGAAGTTCTTTTAGTTCTTAGTGCCAATATCTCCTGAAGTGAAGTGAATGCTTAGCAGTATTTCGTCCGTCTTTACATCCTGAGTTCAAATTCCGCCTCAGTCAGTTTTGTCTTTCATCCTTTCGGGGTCGATAAAATAAGTACCAGTTGAGTAACTGGGTTCAAGGAAATCGATTTATCCCTCCCTCGAAATCGCAAACCTTGTGCCAAAATTTGGAACCAATATTATTAGAAGTGGCGAGCTAGCAGAATCATTAGTGCGTCGACCAAAATGCTTAGCAGCCTTTCTTCTGTCTTTATGATCTGAGTTCAAATTCCACCGCAGTCGACTTTGCCTTTCACCCTTTCGGGGTCGATAAAATAAGTACCTTGAACTTATAGGAGTATCCAATATCATTGAGGTTTAAAGCAGTGAACTGTCAGAAACGTTAGCACTTCAGGCGAAATGCTTAGCGGTATTTCGTCTGTCTTTGTGTTCTGAGTTCAAATTCCACCGAAGTCGACTTTGCCTTTCATCCTTTCGGAATCGATAAATTAAGTACCAGTTGCGTACTGGGGTCGATCTTATTGACTGGACCTCTCCCCAAAAAATTCAGGCCTTGTGCCTAGAATAGAAAAGAATATCTTCGAGGTTGACTTTCTTTCTCATTCTTCCAGGGGTCGACAAAATAAATTACTAACCATACTACTAGGGTAGAGGTAATCAGCCAAACATTCTCATCTTTAATGTCTGGTCTGAATGAATGTTAAAAATCAATATTGCTTTTTGTTTTGTCGCCAAAGTCAATATAGTTTACCTGATCTGGTTGAATGTAGGGCTAACAACATCAATCATGATCCGGTAGCGATTGAATCAATTGAGTGTCCCCATTTATTTTAATTAGCTCGAAGAGCTTTCTTTTGTTTCTTGCTGCTTCTTAGACCAACGACCAACTGAGACAGTATGAGTTTGTTTTACCTAACAGAAATTGTTTGAGACGGTTAATGGCCCATACGATGGCAAATGCTTCGCATTCTATACTTGACCAATTAGTTTCAGCAGGTGTTAATTTTCTTGGCACATTGCTGCAACGCTATTCATTGATGCATCTGTCGTCAGCTCGGTAATTAATCTAGGATCAAATGGCTTCGACATTGGTTCTTTGCATAGCTCGTCTTTAATATTCTCAAATTCAAGTTGGTTAAGTCGATGACATCGATCTCCAACGTCCATCTAGTGCTTATTTTATCGACCGCGACAGAATTTGAACTTGGGACGTAAAGACACACGAAATGTTGCTAAGCATTTTACCTGCCTTACAGTTAATTAATTATTGTCTTTGTTTTTGCTTGTTTGTGTATTGTTAGCTCTAGATCAGTCCCGATTGAGCAAATGACGTTCCAGCCGTAACCGTGTCGTCTTTTCGTATATCCAGGACTACATTGGTGTGATTTTCCCTCTCTTTTTCTTTGAAGAAGACAAAGTATGATTTTTGAAGGAACTTAGCTGTTTTTTTAAAGCATATTGGTCAACGCATAGTCTTCTATTCGTTGTTGATGTTTTTGCTGTTGCTGTGTTACCTCAGGTCACTTCTGATTAAACTGGTAACCATAATACATTCTCCCACACGAAGTGAGGAGTTATATGGAGTTGGAGTGTGACAGACTGAATCTATCTCATCTATTCAAACCAAATGTGTTAATGTGCTGAGTGCTACTCTCTTTCGTTCGTTCTGCCTCTCACGTGAGTATGTATATATATATATAAAAGAAAATTAATAAAATGGAGATATAGTATTTAATAAAAATTTATTATCTGCAAAAATCCAACATATTCTCTTATAGCTGTTTCAATTAAGCCTAAAGAGTAAAATAGCAATTATTAAATCATTATATTAGGCAAAATCTCATCAGAGTATACATACATATATATATATATATATATATATATATATATATATATATATTATATATATATATATATATATATATATATATATATATATATATACGCATCACTCACGCACATACACGCACACATATGCACACGCATTCATATATCCACATGAAGTTCCTTTGTTTGAAACAGTAAAATTTCAAACTTCATCATCATCGCTTATAGACGTTCTTAGTCACATCTTCAGAATGAAGTGACATCGGCATAGATTGTTACAGTTTTATATTACGCAGAACCAAGCTGATTGGTGTAAACATTACTACAGGAATTAAAATTTTTACCTTCAGATTTATACGTCGTCAGATGCTTACTTTTATATTGTTTGTGTATTGTTTGTGTCCTAATTATTATTTTTTCTTTTTGCATTGTCCTTTTTCACAGCAAAGCTGCTTCCATTATTAATTCATTTTTTGTAGGCAATTTTGTAGACTGTAGATGTGTTGTTCACAAACGTTTTCCCATCTAGTTTTGTTTCGATTGTGGTTGGATGGCTGGTTGGTTGGTTGATGAGCGAATTATTATTGCTCCTCGTTTGTAAGTGCCTGGTGAGTCAACGGAAGAGTGAAGCTTACAACTTACATATTTGCAATCGAATTTATTAATCATATTGCTTATTAGCAGCTTGTTTGCAGGTTTACATGCCTGTGGTGCGTTATTGATAAAAAGGTCTGTACTTTCAGTGTTCTTTCATTTTTGTAGTATATTATGAGGGTTAGTTTATGGCTTAGTGTAGAACTTGTTGTGTTCTGTTTTATGAGGTCCTCGATAATGCTTTCCTGTATTCTGTCGTTAGTATTTGATGTATAAGCTACACATTATGTGTGCTCTGTATATTTGTAATGAATGTAGTGTCTGATGTATATGTTGTGTAGTATTGTAGTTGTATTGATCTATGGCTTAGTCTATCAGTTAATTAGAATACCTGTTATCGATTAGCGTTTGCTTTATTTCTGTGGATTTCTTTATCCAGTTTTTATCTCTTTCTTCTTTCAGTCATTAGACTGCGGCCATGCTGGGGCACCACGTTGAAGAATTTTTTGTCGAACGAATCGAATCTAGTACTTATTTTATGCATCGGTACCTACCTCTCAAACTGGAGAATGCCTGCATCATTGACAGTAATAGTAGCCTCTCCTCGAATTTTGATAAGTACATCACATCTCACCTAGAAAGTTATGCCTTTGCTGTCTAGGGACAGGAGATAGATACTTATTACTCAGTCAGCAAAGCAAATAAGGATGCCTCTAAACCTCTTAAGAAAGTGTCGATCGTACCATGCCAGTATGGAAGATATCACTCATTTTATTAGTAGCTGCCTAAAGATGTCTTCAAAATATTACCTTCCCGTGAGACATGATATTATCTCTAAGACAGTCTACAATACACTACAATACACAGGAAGGATTGTTCTGACTGCCATACCAAAGGCACACCAGAACCAGGAGGTATTCTCATCTTTAAGAATAAGGTATAATGATGGCGCATTCCAATAAAAGCAGTGACTCGCTGTAAGTACAACAGGCCAAATACAGTTGTATGGAACATGGAGCAAAAGAAATGCATTATTGTAGAGATCAGTCGTCCAGCGGATGTGAATATCATATCAAAACCTGAGGAATAGGATGCTAA
>NC_043002.1:117478510-117486010 GCF_006345805.1 Octopus sinensis | reverse complement strand
GATAGATAGATAGATAGATAGATAGATAGATGGATGGATGGATAGATAGATAGATAGATAGATAGATAGATAGATAGATAGATAGATAGATAGATAGATAGATAGATAGATAGATAGAAAAATAGATAGATAGATAGATAGATAGATAGATAGATAGATAGATAGATAGATAGATAGATAGATAGATAAGATATGGATGATAGTAATAGATAGATAGATAGATAGATAGTAATAGATAGATAGATAGATAGATAGATAGATAGATTGATAGATAGACAGATAAGTTTCTTTATTGGCCACACAGGGCTGCACACAGATGGGACAAATTACAAGGTAGAGCTTTTCTTTTGGGGGATGAAAAAAAAAGGGGGTGGCGTAGGTTTTCGTTCAAGAGGGATCGTAAAAGGGAAGAAAAGAACAAAAAAAAAATAAAATAAAATAAAAAATTTTTTAAATAAAAAAGAGGAAAAGGAAAAGGAACAAAAGAAAAGAGAAATGAAAAAAGAAGAAAAGGGGAAAAAAGGGGAAGAGGAAAAAAAAACGATCAATAGGGATCGTGTATCACAGTGTTATGATATATGGTGTAAAGGGGAAAGCAAGTAAGGTTTATCCGTGGGAAGAAAAGCCTACGAAAAAGACCACGGTAACCTCGGTCAATATTGTTATATGTTACCACATTTGTTTGCAAGTGGGTAACCCTCTGTTTTCAATTTCTGGGTTCATAGGATTATGCTCAATGTGGCTTCGTCATTCATACGTGCCATCCTTGCTACATTCACCCATCTTTTTTTAAAAAAAAGTACTTGAAGAAGTTGATGAGAGATTGACCATAGAGGAAAGTGTTTGTCTCCAATCCTTTCAGGCGCGTCCACCAGATACATTCTTTCGCCATAGCCACAAGGATGATGAAAATAGCTCTTCCTTCCCGTTTGAAGGAAGGAGGCGTGACAATATTGACGATAGACTCAGCTGATAAACCGACTCGTCCCACACGTGACAGCAGTTGTTCGACATAAGCCCACAGGTCGGAGATTGTTGGACACTGCACGAGTGCGTGCAGAACGGTTTCGTCGCTCTGCCCGCATCTCGGGCAGGTCGGCCCCGTGTTTCTCGAGTCGTGTAGCGCTTCTCGGTAGCACTGCCAGGCCAGGGATCTCTGGAAGTTGTCCATGGGCCCTGACCCGAAAGTCGTCCCGAACAGGCGGGTCAGGTATTCCTCGTCGACGTCCAGGTTCGTTCCGAGCTCGTCGTCGTACCTCCCCTCCACTAATCCCCTATAGAATGCTTTAGTTGTGATGGAGTCACTCAATGTTGACCCAGGACGGCAGAGTTGCTTGAGAGCAACGCGACACTCGCGGTGCCATTCGCCCTTCCTCGACCTCTTTTTGATCCACGATTGCAGTTCGGTCATGGAGATGAGCTGCGGAAAGCGTGCCACACAAACGGCGACCACACCTGTTCACCGTCGTCTACGAAGAGCTTGAGATGTCGCAGTCTCAGCGCGTGTCTGCGCATCATCAACCACGGTATGCCCAGTCCTCCTTTTAAAGGGTGTTGACAGCAAATGGATCGCCTGACCATCGGGACGCATCCTTTCCACAAGAAGCGAAAGAGAATGCGTTCTAGTTTGGTGATGGTAGGGTCGGGACAAGGCACGACGGTCAGATAGTTAGATAGATAGATAGATAGATAGATAGATAGATAGATAGATAGATAGATAGATAGATAGATAGATAGATAGATATGTTTCTTTATTAGCCACACAGGGCTGCACACAGACAGGACAAAATTACAAGGTAGAGCTTTTCTTTTGGCGGTAAAAAAAGGAGGTTTAGTTTTCGATCAAAAGGGATCGGAAATGGAAAGAAAGAGGACAAAAAGGGGGGGATGAAAAAAATAAAAAAAAAAAAGGGGGGGGAATTGGATCAATAGGGATCGTTATCATAGAAATGTCAATATGAAGTGTAAAGGGGAGGACAGGTGAGGTTTACCCGTGGAAAGAAAAGCCTACGGAAAGGACCACGGTAACCTCGGTCAATGAAGTCACATGTTATATATATATATATATATATTTATTTTTTTTCCAAATAAGCAACTCTCTGTATTAATTTTTACGGTTCATAGAATCATAGTCAAGGTGGCTTCGTCATTCATACATGCCATCCTTGCTTACATTCACCACCATCTTTTTTTAAAACATTCACTAGACAACTTGCCTCTCTACTCTCACTTTCCTCTTCAAGTGATACTTGAAGAAGTTGATGAGAGATTGACCAGAGAGGAAAGTGTTTTGTCTCCAATCCTTTCAGGCGCGTCCCACCAATACATTCTTTCGCCATAGTCCAAGGATGATGAAAATAGCTCTTCCTTCCCGTTTGAAGGAAGGAGGCGTGACAATATTGACGATAGACTCGGCTGATAGACCGACACGTCCCACACGTGACAGCAGTCGTTCGACATAAGCCCACAGGTCGGAGATTGTTGGACACTGCACGAGTGCGTGCAGAACGGTTTCGTCGCTCTGCCCGCATCTCGGGCAGGTCGGCCCCGTGTTTCTCGAGCCATGCCTATAGAGCTTATCCCGAACGGGTAGCGCTTCTCGGTAGCACGCAGCACTCCAGGCCAGGGAATCTGGAAGTTGTCCATAGGTCCCGGCCCGAAAGTCGTTTCAAACAGGCGGGTCAGGTATTCCTCGTCGACGCCCAGGTTTGCCCCAAGATCGTCGTCGTACCTCCCCTCCACTAATCCCTATAGATGCTTTGGTTGTTTTTGAAGTCACTCAGGTTGACCCGGGACGGCAGAGTTGCTGAGAGCAACGCGACACTCGCGGTGCCATTCGCCCTTCCTCGGCCTCTTTTTGATCCACGACTGCAGTTCGGTCACGGAGACGAGCTGCTGGAACGCGTGCCTCACAAACGGCGACCACACCTGTTCACCGTCGTCTACATAGAGCCGGAGATGTCGCAGTCTCTATGGGCTTGCTTCTCCAGGTGCCGAGCCGCAAGCCCACTGACTTACCCCTTTTGCTCCTGTCACCGCTTCGTAGTCTTTCAGTGTCTCGCCGACCAGCTCGATGTGCTCGTGGCTTGACACTATTACGGTGACGTCGTCCGCGTATGCAGACACGCTCGTCCCGCATCCCAATTGTCGCGGGATGCCCCTCAGAGTCGCCAGCTTCCGCAGTAGTGGTTCAAGAGTCAATACGTATAGAAGCGCCGAGAGGGGGCATAGATAGATAGATAGATAGATAGATAGATAGATAGATAGATAGATAGATAGATAGATAGATAGAGTATACTATGGCATACGTGATGGATTCTTGCGAGTTCATTCCGCAAGCGACGTTCAATTCTCCTGTATAGCAATTACATTTTATTCTTTCTCTCTCTCTCTCTCTCCTCTCTCTCTCTCTCTCTCTTTTACTTTCTCTCTCAGTTAATAACAATACAGTGTTGTTACTCATCTCTGGTAACTGATGGTCAATCAAGTGTCACATTTAACACACACACACACACACTTACACGATATTTATATTTATAAATCTATGTATGTGTTTGTATGGGTGTGTTTGTGTATGTATATAAATGTATGTGTGTGTATGCATGTATGTATGTATGTATATGTATGTATGTATGTATGTATGTATGTATGTACGCATGTGGTGGGTATTCACTTCCGCCTCTTAGTTGATGTTTATTAGTAGTATCTATAGTTACCTTGATTGATATATAATTACATGTTCTTATGGAATCATAGATACACGCACACACGCACACACACGCACACACACGCACACACACGCACACACACACACACACACGTATTGAGAGGGAGAGAGTGAGATGTAATATTGATGTATATTTTATCGTATGTATATAATCATGTAACTTCCTCGGTGTACATGCGTATATTCTAAATTAGATAAGGGCGAATCCACTATGTAGTCTTTATAAATAAGTCTTTGCCTGTCCTTTGTATTACTCCTGTGTATTGCATGGCAAACACAGGACACATTTCCCTGACTTTGTGCATCGTATATGATGCAAATTCCCAGTTTTTCTCAACCGCCACAGAAACTTGGGACTTATGAAAGCAGAGCTTATATTATTCAGAACGTATGAAACAAGGGCTAACTTAAAGTTATCTCTCTCTATATAAAGCTAAAGTTGTCTGTGTATGGCAGGTTTGGTAGCCTTCAAATAACACTATCTCTTCCGAGACCCTGCGGCACAAGTTGACCAAAACTGAGAGTATGATAGAAGGCTTGCTCTTCCTTCCGTAGAAGAAAAAATTCAAATCGGACCATGTTAACACCAAAAATTATTTACATCAAAAAGATGCTTTTTTTTTCTTTGAAAATCCCTATTTTTTTACGATTTTTTGACTGCTCTGTCGCCATTTTTCGGTGTATTTCAACCAGAAAAATGTTCACTTAAAGAGAATAACAAGCTACATAATGCAAAATTTTTACTTTTCAAAAATTACAATTCTAAAGGGTTGGAACAAACCCGAGCAACGCCGGGCGATACTGCTAGTATATATATATAGGCGCAGGAGTGACTGTGTGGTAAGAAGCTTACTTCCCAACCACCTGGTTCCGGGTTCAGTCCCACTACATGTCACCTTGGGCAAGTGTCTTCAACTGTAGCCTCGGACGAACCAATGCCTTGTGATTGTATTTGGTAGACGGAAACTGAAAGAAGCCCGTCGTATATATATATATATATATATATATATATATAGCTCCATGAGGCCATCGCCTTAAGTTAGTGTGGAGCGACTGACCTCCCTTGTTCGAAGGTTAATGGATACAGTATATATATATATATATATATATATATATAGCTCGTCGTATATATATATATATATATATATTTTATTATTAGAAGGAGCTTCTACAGGACTAGTACTGTTTCATTCAAGAGAAATCTTCAGGAAGCTTCCTGAAGATTTCTCTTATGAAACAGTACTAGTCCTGTAGAAGCTCCTTCTATATAATAAATTAATTTTACTCTGCTATGTATTGAGTACCTTACTTACTGTGGTTAACCCCGGATCAACCCGGGACCTACATATATATATATATATATATATAATTGTGTGTCTGTGTTTGTCCCCGTACTTAGAGTTTCTGCAAAAGAGACCAATAAAATAAGAACTAGGCTTACAAAGAATAAGTCCTGGTGTCGATTTGTTCGACTAAAGGCGGTGCTCCAGCATGGCCGCAGTCAAATGATTGAAACAAGTAAAAGAATAAAGAAGAATATATATATACATAATATTCTAGTCGAACTAATCGATACAAGTCCTTATTTTATTTTAAAGCCTGTAATTTACTCTATTCGAATATTTTACCGAACCGCTGAATTATGTGGATCGTAAACAAACCAACACCAGTTATCAAGCGGTAGTAGCGCGCAGACACAGACACAAAGATACACCTACACACACGCCCCTTACGCAATTCAGGATCACATCACATAACTTCAGTTCAACACAATTTCTTTTTCTCAACAGCCGCTGTTCTATTTAACGTTGCCCTAAAACCAATCAAAAAGGAAAAAAAAATTCTATTTTCTTCAAACGAAACCAGGACAATTTTTTTCAAGAAATTCCAGGTAAGCCACCTATACCTGGATACAGCTCACTCAACATCAACTTTATACTTGAAGCTACCATCATATCACGAAACTTGGCCTAAAACTGAATTAACAGATCCTATCAGGTGGTGCTATTAAGTTAGACATGGCTTGGGCCAGTCTTTGCCGAAGCATGTCTAAGTTTTATATAATTTATATATATATATATAATATATATATATATATATAATATATATATATTGTATATAATATTGTGTATATATATATATATATATATATATATGCATACATACATATATAGTATGTAATGCATATATGGGTACAGGACCGTCTCACAAAACGTAAACAACATGACGAAGACACAACAAAACGAAAGAAACAACTGGAAAACAAGTAACATAAAGAACGACCCTCCATCAGTTGTTTGTCTCGTTGTCCGCATACCCAAGTTTGTCTTCGTATTTCATGTTGTTTACGTTTTGTGAGACGTCCATATATGCATATACATACATATATATGTGTTGTTTACACACACATATATATATATATTATATATATATATATATATATATATATATATATATATATAGGCGTAGGAGTGGCTGTGTTGTGGTAGTAGCTTGCTCACCTACCACATGGTTCCGGGTTCAGTCCCACTGCGTGGCATCTTGGGCAAGTGTCTTCTACTATAGCTCGGGCCGACCAAAGCCTTGTGAGGGGATTGGTAGATGGAAAATGAAAGAAGCCCGTCGATAATATTATATATATGTATATATATGTGTGTGTTTGTGTGTCTGTGGTTGTCCCCCCCCCCAACATCGCTTGACAACCGATGCTGGTGTGTTTACGTCCTCGTAACTTAGCGGTTCGGCAAAAGAGAACGATAGAATAAGTACTAGGCTTACAAAGAATAAGTCCTTACAAAAAATAAGAAATAAGTGGAAATTTTACCGGTGAGTATGTTAAATTATAAGGCACTAACAGAGAATGACTCTCCCCAGACATAACAGTATATATAGAGAGAGGGGTGAGTGAAAGAGAGAGAGGGAGAGGAGATGAGGGAGAGAGGAGGAGCGAGAGAAAGATAAAGAGGGGGACAGAGTGGGGACAGAGAGAGACTATAAGGATTCTATGGCCGGACATGTGTTCCGGGAAATCCCGGTGTACAAAAACGTTCTGACTTGTTTCCGCAATTACAGCATCACCTTTGGATTGTTTTTGTTTAGCCCACAGTCAGCCCATGAACAAACCGTGTTCCCACCGTGACCATCACCTTCCACTGGTAATTTCCCCACCACCACCACCAGTATTATTGTATCTATGTCAACATAATACAATAGTTTTTTGATTTTGTTTTAAGACATTTCAATACAGCTTAATTCGAGGGAGACAAGCTGCTATTTCTAATCATTGAACGGTTATGTAAGAGGCTACCTACCCTTGCTGGGTCGTCATAGAGGCTTCTTTGGGGGTTCCACTACCCTCGGGTGGTTAGCTGGGTAACGCACGATAGCTACCTTCGGGTGAAATACATCATTTTCGGTAAAATCCTACACCGGATATTTAACAAGATCAACATTCAAATCCGTATAGACTGTGTGTGTGTGTGTGTGTGTGTGTGTGCGGGGGAGGTCGATATTTCGTGTGATTATAATTTATTGTGTGCGAATGTATATGCATGTATGGACATGCTATATATGTGTTTATGTGCATGTATGTTGATGTTGTGCGTGCGTTTTGTGCGTGTGTATGTATGTGCGCGTGCATGTGCGTGCATGGGCATGCATGTGTGTTAGCATAAGCGTGTGAGTGCGTATGCGTCGATGTTGTGTGTGTGTGTGTGAGTGAGTGTTTGTGTGTGTGCGTGTGTCTGCCTGCAAGTGTATAGTTTGTGTGCGTA
>NC_043002.1:117386010-117473510 GCF_006345805.1 Octopus sinensis | reverse complement strand
AGTTTCAATCTGTTTCATACCCACACCACTGAAATAGTTTTAACACGGAAATATAAAGAGACACAACACGGAAATATAAGAAAAAAATAACATAAATGGAAATAAAAATAGAAATGAAAGAAAGCTCTCCTTCACTCCATTCCTAACCACAGATTTGTCTCTACTTTTAGGAAAATATGCTGATATTCTTGGCTAATAATGTCGTGAAAAGATAGATCTGAACAATTACAACTCTCTTTTGTCTACTACTGTATACAGCCAAAGTCTCAAAGCGGACAGGTTTTAGTTTCCCGCTGTGCTAAGGAACTGACCGTATGCCACTAATTTCCTTTAATGTGGAACGGTAACAGACACGACAGACCAGTAATTGTTTGTGTTTATCTTTTTATGACATTATTTTCTTAGAATGTTAGTTTATGTTTATATTTTCTGAGCTTGTCAAATTCTTTTGCTGCAATATTTTAATCACAAGGGATACTCACGGCAATTAATAAATAGACTTAATTGTTTTTTACAACAATATCTAGTTTATTAGCTTTAATGGCTCTGTCTGTATGTACTGGAAAGTCTCAAAGAGTCTTGCAATTTTTTTCTGGCCGTTACAGCCTCAGGGCGATTAGTTTTAATTTTAGAATGCCGACGTATTAACTCGTGTAGATATTGGCCAACGCTATCTTGTCTGACTCCAGATCAATAAGCTTTGGTCTTGAGCAGCTAAGCTGAAGCCTTCGCTCTCTGCCTTTAGCCCTGAGCTACGTAACCACTGATGGGTGTGCGTTTGGTCAACATCACTTTGTTTGCTACGGGCCACATATTTGCCATTTATTGTTGTTGTTGTTGTTGTTGTTGTTGTTGTTGTTAAGGCGATGAGCTGGCAGAATCGTTAGCACGCCGGGCGAAATGCTTGGCGGTATGCCGTCTGTCGTTACATTCTGAGTTCAAATTCTGCCGAGGTCGACTTTGCTTTTCATCCTTTCGAAATGGATAAATTAAGTGCTAGTGAAACACTGTGGTCGATGCAATCGACTAGCCCCGTCCTCCACAATTTCAGGCCTTGTGTAGTGTGTGTAATGCGAATTATGTTCTACTGTTGGGTATCCAAATCTATATTGGGTATCCGACCTGCAGAGCACATATTGTGTTGTTGTTGTTGTTGTTGCTGCTGCTGCTGCTGCTGCTGTTGTTGTTGTTGTTGTTGTTATTATTATTATTATTATTATTATTATTATTATTATTATTATTATCATTATTATAATAGACGTCGCACAGTATACAATATCGTGAGGTTGTTGATTGAAGACATTGTGTCTGTCGGGGGTTTGTACTGTTTGTCAAGTCACAACAAGGACCTCAGACAGACACTACTTTAGGCAATATGTGTGCAGTTCCAAGTAATATCGACTTTTGCAATACATCTAGATTGTAGGGTACAGAGGTTGTCAAAAATTAATTGGCCAAAAATTAATTGCAATAATTACAATAAATTAATTTACTACTAAGCTCTTTTCAATTGCAATAATTTATTGCGAAGCTACGATTATTGCATAATTTATTGCGAAGATTGCAATTAATTACAATTAATTGCAATCCAATTCCCTTTGTTCGAGAAGTCTTTGGTAAAAATACAAAATCAAAAAGCCACTGAGCTGGCAGCAGATGAAAGGAAATCTGTTGTAACCTTAAAGCTGCCCAATACACCAGAACAAGAAACAGTTTTGGACGATGAATCGGACAACTTCGCTTGCAATGTCCTCAAAAAGCGTCGAAGCTACGTTATATTAATACAGCATTCATTTTGCCAACGACTAACTTGGTTGAAAGGTCCTTCAGTGTAGCAGCAAATGCCTTCGATGATACAAGACATCAATTATCACCCGTATGCAACTGCTTTTAAGAGTAAATGACCATCTTTGGGATAACGAACTTGCTTCGCGTATCGTTTCATCCAATCCCGTCATGTAAATTGTTAAATTGATAATAGTATGAAACCGTCCCTTTTCCATTCATACGTTTTTTGTTCTGTCTTGATTGGGGTGGTTTGGGCCCTAAGGGGAGCGTTGTAGGCATGTTTTTCCATCCTAGGTCATATCACACATTGGTGGTCAATTTTGTCATTCTAGCAGGCGGTGTAAGAATTTTTAGAAAATTGTGGGTGATCCAAACATCTTTCGGGCAGCAAAGAAATAGATCAATCAAAATTGAGAAGGTAGAGCTTTCATTAGAAATGTTCTGTTATTTTTGCAAAGAATGACATTTTTGGATGGGTAAAAGTTTTACAAGGGGATTTTCTGGAGAGCATTGCAATTAATTGCAATTATTTATTGCAACGAAAGAAAATTGCAATTAATTTGTTGCAAAAAAAATAAAATAAAATTCAATAAATTCATTACAACGAAAAAAATTTATTGCAAACTCTGCAATGCATTTTTGACAATGCCTGGTAGGGTATCTGTAGGGTTTTCAGATGTTTTATTCAGATTAGGTGGTATTGAACCTAATGTTCCGATGACAATCGGGATAAACTTTATGTTCGACTGCCGTAGCTGCCACATCTTAGCGATCTCAATTTTCAGGTCTCCATATTTATCAACTTGTTCTCTTTCGATTATTAGGCACTCTTGTTTGTCCCTCCAAAAGGTTACTATATCCGGTCTTGGGTGCTCTAATACTTTGTCTGTCTGGAAATCAAAGTCCCACAGGATTTTTGCCTTCCCCCTTTCGTCCACTACCTTTTCCGGTGTATGTTGGTACCAAGCACCCGTAACTTTATAGCCATACTTACGGCATAGTAGCCAGTGGAGGTTTTGGGCTACTTTGTCGTGTCTACGCTTGTATTCTTTCTGCGTAAGTCTTTCACAAGCACTAACATTATTATTATTATTATTATTATTATTATTATTATTACTGAGTGCATGCCATCAAAGTGACACTGGGGTGAAATATACGAAGCCCAGTATACCCATCATGACTACCCGTCTGATAAGGGTACACCAGGCACATGCATCACAACCATATGTGCGCGACATGGTGATCTCATATCAAGATAAGCAACACATGACCTTGCAGGGGGTGCCCAATTAGAATTTTCTTCAAGTTGAGTAGCCCATCCTGCTCAAAAGGTCCCTGAATAAGGGAGAGGAGCAAAACACCCATGTTTCCAGAGGTGAATTATTCAAACCCCAAAGAATTCCTTTCAACACATGGCTATGATTCTCCTCCACTACTTCTGCTCGTGATCAGAGATGCACATATCATCAGCCACTAAGGGACATGCTCAACTGGTTAAGGTCAAACAACTGATAAGCAAATCTGTGGTATTGAGCAGAATATTTGCTGTAGCCCATCTTTTATACCAAGACAAAACAATGTACATGATAACGCTTCCAATCAGTTAAGATCAGAAGCCATGAGAACCACTGCCTGGTACTGCATCATGGCATATTATTATTATTATTATTATTATTATTATTGAGTGAGAGAGCAGTTCATGCCATCAAAGTGACACTGGGGTAAAATATACGAAGCCCAATATACCCATCATGACTACCCGTCTGATAAAGGTACACCAGGCACATGCATCACAACCATATGTGCGCGACATGGTGATCTCATATCAAGATAAACAACACATGACTTGCAGGTGGGGCCCAGTTAGAATTTTCTTCAGGTTGAGTAGCCCATCCTGCTCAAACGGTCCCTGAATAAGGGTTGCTTTAGGATGTTGAACGAAACACCTATGTTTCCAGAGGTGAACCATTCAAACTCCAAAGAATCCCTCTCAACACATGGCCATGATGCTCCCCCACTACTTCTGCTCGTGATCAGAGATGCACATATCATCAGCCACTAAGGGACATGCTCAACTGGTTAAGGTCAAACAACTGATAAGCAAATCTGTGGTATTGAGCAGAATATTTGCTGTAGCCCATCTTTTATACCAAGACAAAACAATGTACATGATAACGCTTCCAATCAGTTAAGATCAGAAGCCATGAGAACCACTGCCTGGTACTGCATCATGGCATATTATTATTATTATTATTATTATTATTATTATTGAGTGAGAGAGCAGTTCATGCCATCAAAGTGACACTGGGGTAAAATATACGAAGCCCAATATACCCATCATGACTACCCGTCTGATAAAGGTACACCAGGCACATGCATCACAACCATATGTGCGCGACATGGTGATCTCATATCAAGATAAACAACACATGACCTTGCAGGTGGGGCCCAGTTAGAATTTTCTTCAGGTTGAGTAGCCCATCCTGCTCAAACGGTCCCTGAATAAGGGTTGCTTTAGGATGTTGAACGAAACACCTATGTTTCCAGAGGTGAACCATTCAAACTCCAAAGAATCCCTCTCAACACATGGCCATGATGCTCCCCCACTACTTCTGCTCGTGATCAGAGATGCACATATCGTCAGCCACTAAGGGACATGCTCAACTGGTTAAGGTCAAACAACTGACAAGCAAACCTGTGGTATTGAGCAGAATATTTGCTGTAGCCCATCTTTTATACCAAGACAAAACAATGTACATGATAACACTTCCAGTCAGTTAAGATCAGAAGCCATGAGAGCCACTGCCTGGTACTGCATCAGGGCATTATTATTATTATTATTATTATTATTATTATTATTATATTATTATTATTATTATTATTATTATTATCATTATTATTATCATCATCATCATCATTATTCCGATATGGCATGTGTTAAAAAGCGGAAGTAGATTATTGAATGTATTTGTTTGGGTTTCAAAAACAAGATGGAATGAAAAGATCCCAACCCACAACGCATGAGTTGCCATTTGGTGATGACTGGAAATTTGAAACCGCCAGCACTGAGGGAACATATAGAAACAAGCGGGAAAATCATGTTAACACCTTGATATGTACTTTCAGGTTGTATAGAATTCGTTATGATCGATGTCGTCGAACGCCAGAGAATTAAGGACATGAGTCGGGACATTGCAACTGAAGCTGTCAATTATATTGAAAACGAACCTGCAAAAAAACCAGCTTCATGTATCAACTGACGTTTCAAATACAAATCAATTACTCGTAACTACACGCAGTATTAATGAAAAAGAACATTGAGCAAAAGTTTCCTTTTTTTTTTATTCGTGATCGGTTCGATACAACAATCAAAGCAGATGACGTGTTCAAGATGAGCTTACTGTTTTTTGATCACCATGAGCCATCATGGGATTTGACTGGGTGTATTTGTATGGGCGGAGTTCCTGTCATGTCTGGATTAGTTGTCCTACTCAAGAGTAAAGCTCTAAATCGCATATTGTCTTCTACATGACAAAACTGAAACAGAACAAAACCGAATTCTACCAGAACTTAAAAGAAATGATGAGAATGTTATGTAGTCATCGTGACCAAGCATTTTATCAGCTATTTCAGAAATTCTACTATATTATTGGAGTCGAACAATATATCACACAAAGATGTGTTAATTATGATGAGGCTGTGTTTACGCATGTGAAGTAGAAGAAGGGCATGAAATTTTCGAATGCTTCAAGCTTCAACAATTTCCTCTCGCAAACAACATTAAAAATGAACATTATATCATTAGCCTGGAATATTTGGCCGATATTCAATGATTTGAATGTCTCAATACCAGAAAGTATGTGGACATTATTAACATTGGAGATAATCTTCAATTAAGAATAAAAAGCGGAAAGCGTAAATTTTTACATTTACCTTATAATCTGCTCGAAAGCTATTTTATTGGGATTAAACATCATTATTTATATAATTGCGTAATTATTACCGTGAATTTATTTTTTGATGTTTTTACATCAAATGTTTCTATATAGGTAAGATTCAATTATGAATTTGGAGTTGTTATATTAGAAACGAAAATTTGGTGAACTTTCTAATCCATGGCTGTATTCTTATTGAAGATGATAAAATATTGCTTATGGAAATATTTTAAGACGAGCAGTACAAAGTATCAGTTTTGTGAATTACTTCTCAGATATTGATAAACATAATATGGAATTCGCTTGGATCTAGAACCCTTTCTCGTTTGACACATAAACGATGAGTGATACAGCAAAAAAGAAATTTCATTAACTTTCAAGAAATCACCAAAATCCTAATTTCGAAAAGCCTGTGTTGGATAACATGCATCTTTAGTGTGAGTAGATCGAGGCTTACCCAAGCTTGGCGATAAGAATAATTAATGAGTTTGTCCCTTTACAATTACATATCACAAGAAAGCAGGACAGGTATCTCAAGGACAGGCATCATTGCCATTATTAAATAGTAGGGGCAACTTTTGACTTTTTCTAGCTTCTTCGTGTTTCAAAACAGAATCATTTCAAAGAGTAGATAAATTTAATTTTACTTGATGTGTCAAATGAAACGAGAGTAGTCTCGTCGATAGTTGTGCCTTGGTTTTATGTTTTAATTGAATACGTATACAAAAATCTCACTAGATTACCAAAAGTAATTGATAAGTAAAAAAAAAATTGTTTTGGTTTGTTTACTTTTCTGCAAATGTAATTCGACTGTGAGGAGTAAATGTACAGATTTAATATGATTTTGTTATAAGATAGCATGAGCCACATTGTGTGTGTGTCTGTCTCTCTCTTCAGCTTTTTCCTCTGCAGCCATAACCATATCTCACTACTACTTTTTGCTGCGATTATCTTTCGGAATCTACTCAGCGACGCCTTCTCCTGTCAGTCAGATAATTTCTGTTCTTTTTTTCTGATTTTTAACTTCGTTTGGATTTTTGGTTTCCCGTTGTCTTGCTGTGACTCTAGCAGACTTTCTTCCCTATTACCTATATAGGAGTCTATATCTACTCTAGCTAACTCCACGCAGTCTTCTACTGATATTAACCCTCTTCCACCTTCCTTTCTATGTAAGTATAATCTTGCTACTCCTGTCCTTGGGTGGAGTCTTCCATTCATATTGAATTCCTTCCTAGTTCTTCTGACTAGCTTTGCTAATTCAGTATTATTATTATTATTATTATTATTATTATTATTATTATTATTATTATTATTATTATTATTATTATTATTATTATTATTATTATTCAGTAGTTTTATTTTTATTGCGTGCTTTCACTTCATTACCGAGCGCAGCTCTGTGTGCCTTGGGTATGTGCTTTGATTTGTTGTGATGCTCTGATGGTTATTGTATGGAAAGTGTTCTGCGTAGGATGTGTGCAGTGCCTAGTAGTGAAATTTTCTGTATGTTATATGTGTTTGTAAGTCCTGGTGTTTTTTGTTATGTATTTGTCTGAATATTTTTTTATCATGCTTAATGCACCTACTATGATAGGAATTGTTTCTGTTTTCAGATTCCACATTCTAGTTACCTCTATTTCCAGGTCTTTGTATTTTGAGAGTTTCTCCATTTCTTTTAGAGACACGTTGTCATCTGCCGGTATTGATACATCAATTAGAAAGCATTTTTTTTCTTCATGATCTCTGACAACTATATCTGGTCTGTTGGCCTTAATTTCTCTATCTGTGTGTATCGGCATATCCCAGAGTATGGTTGCTTTCTCGTTTTCTGTAACCTTTTCTGGTGTGTGCCTATACCATCTTTTTTCTGTTGTTATTCCATAATGTTGGCATAGCTTCCAATGTATGTAGGTTCCAACTCTGTCATGTCTGTGAATATATTCCTTCTTAGCCAAGACTGGGCAGCTAGAGATAATATGATTTATTGTTTCTTGTCCATCTCCACATATTCTGCAGTTACTTGTAATATTTCTTTTCATTACATGTTTTTGGTAATTTCTGGTGGGGAGGCTTTGGTCTTGTGCTGCAATTAAAAATCCCTCTGTTTCTGCTTTGAGTTCTGAGCTTCTCAACCATTGCTGGGATTTTTCTTTGTCTATTTCTTTTGCGTTTAGTTTAGTCCAGTATTTACCATGAAGGGGCTTTTCTTGCCATCGTTTTATCATGGTTCGTTGCTGTTCTATTTTTAGTTTGGATTTCATTTGTTTTATAGCTTTTGTTGTTTCTTTATCTTCTTCTTCTTCTTCTTCATGTTTATTAGGTGGTATGATTTCTTGTTTGTATTTGTCAGCTTCCTTAAATACTGAGAACAGTTTTTTGTTTTGCTCGTGTTTTGCCGCTATCTGGATTAGTTTTCCTTCCTTCTGAAGTAGATATTTTTGCAGTCCTATGGTGGTTATTTTATAGTAGTTTTCCAGCTGTATAAGGCCTCTACCACCTTCTATACGTTGTATATATAGTCTTTCTATGTCAGATTTTGGGTGATGCATCCTAGATCCTGTCATTATTTTTCTTGTTTTCCTATCTATTTTGGTCAGTTCATTTCGTGTCCAGTTAAGGATATTGTAGCTGTAACTTATAACTGGGACAGCTAAAGTGTTGATACCTATTATCTTGTTTTTAGCATTGAGCTCTGTGTTTAGTATTGATCTAACTCGTCTATAATATTCTTTTTTTTATTTTCTCTTTCATTTGTGTGTGTTGTGTCTTATCTAGTTCATGGATTCCTAAGTATTTGTAAGTTTGGCTTTGGTCTAATTCTTTTATTTCATTGGTTTTATCTAGTGTGATGTTGTTACTCTTAACTAGTTTTCCTCTTTTCAGGGTTACTTTGGCGCATTTTTCTAATCCAAATTTCATATCTATTTCTTTGGTAAATCCATGAACTGTCTTTAATAGTGTTTCCAGCTGTTTGTCATTTGCAGCGTATAGTTTTAGGTCATCCATATATAAAAGGTGGCTGATCGTTTTGCCGTAACATTTATATCCGCATCCAGTTCTATTTAGCATATCAGATAGAGGTGACAGTGCCAAGCAGAAAAGGAGTGGAGAGAGCGTGTCTCCCTGGAATATTCCTCTTCTAATGGGGATGTCTTTGGTTTTCATGAGTCCCTCTTTTGTTTGGAGGTGTAGGACTGTTTGCCATTTATTCATAGAGTGCTCTATGAATTTTATGATTGTTGGTGCTACTTGTTAATGGCTAGTGTTTCGAGGATCCATGTGTGGGGGATGCTATCAAACGCCTTTTTGTAGTCAATCCAGGCCATACTGAGGCCTTTCTTCTTTCTGTGGCTGTCTTCAGTTATGGCTTTATTAATCATTAGTTGATCTTTACAGCCATATGAGCCTTTGCGGCATCCTTTCTGCTCTTCTGGGAACAGTTTGTTTTCGTCCAGGTGCTTGTTCAGCCTTTGTGATATCACTGCAGTAAATGCCTTGAACATAGTAGGGAGGCAGGTTATTGGTCTGTAGTTTTCTGGTTTTTCTGTTTCATTTGATTTGGGAATTAAGATGGTTTTCCCCTTCGTGAGCCATTCAGGCATTGTCTCTGGCTCTGCTAGTACTTTGTTAAAGTTTTCAGCCAGCTTTTTGTGCATTCCTGTTAGATATTTCAACCAGAAGTTGGGGATCTTGTCATGCCCAGGTGCCTTCCAGTTGCTTAGTCTTTGCAGTGCCTGGGTGACCTCTTCAGTTGTTATGGGAGTCCAAAGTTGTTCAGATGCCGAGTTTGTTATTCTGATACTCCTTTTTTTTGGTGGTTCTTTCGCCGACCATATTTCTCCCCAGAATTCTTCCAATTCTTCTGCCGTTGGTGCTGCAGTGACTTCTATTTTATTTTTTTCCAGTTCTTGGTAGAACTTTTTGGGGTTAGAGTTGAACTTTTTGTTTTCTTCAAAGAAGCGTTGGCGTTTCTTGTACCGGCGGATCATTTGTGCTTTGGCAAGGATATCTTGCTTCAGCTTTTCTTTTATTTCAGGCAAATCTTTCTCTGTGATGTTATATTTGCGGAGTATTTTTGTTCTCTTTTTGTTGCTCAGTAGCGTTGATTGTTTGCTGATTTCATTAAGAATCGACAGGTCTTTTCTAATTTTTTTTATTTTGCTTTGGATGTTATTTATCCACAGGGTTTGTTTGGGTGGTGGTACTCCTGTTTGGGCGGGTTTGGGTGGTGGTACTCCTGTTTGGGCGGGTTTGGGTGAGTATCCAGCTTCTTTTGTGGCTGCAGTGGCTGCTGCGTATATTAGGTTATTTAGCTCAGTGATATCACTTTTTTTTTATTCAGTGGCTATCAGTTCAGTGACGGCTAGGTTTATGCTGTTTATAATAGGTGTTGTTATTTTGTTTATTTTGATTCTTGGGAGGTATGGTCGGTGGTCCATTTTGAGCTCTGTGGTTTTCAGTTCTTTGATTATTTTATTTTTTATATTATCATAATCATTAGGCTCCCCTTCGTTGTTTACATCGTATTTGTTGGGAATGTTGCGTTTGTCTTCGTGTTTTACAGTTTCAGTGTTTATATTATTGGGCATTGTTGTGTGGCTTCTATCTACATTTTCCTGGTGTATTTTTTCTTTTAAATGTTCTATTTCTATTTCTGATATTTTTTTTTTGGCTTTGAGAATGTATCTTCGTACGTTAGCTAATTTATTAGGGTTCATTGCTGTATCCAAGTCTATATCTCTATTATTTTCCTTCCATATTTTATATGTATGTGTTGTTGTATTTTCATTTTGTGGGTAGAGTACTGCTGTGAAGTATGCGTGTAAGATAGAAATGTATTCCTCACGTGTCCATTTACGTCTTTTGGGTTTTATTTGCGGGACATGAGGTACAACGTCCGGCCCATTATTTTGACGGTCGTCATTTTCGTAGGGTACCGGTCCGTTTATTTCTGTTGTCACATTATTTCGCACGTGTAGTTTTTCGTACATTTTTTGTTGTAAGTTATTCTTGGGTTGAATAGTATCGGTGGCATTTAATTTCTTCGTAGTTCCTTTGTACATGGTGTTTGGGGTCGGAGATGATCGTGATGTTCCACGCATGTTTACATGTGTTGCGTTAGAGGCGGAGATGATATCGAGTCAAAATACATCATTTCGTTTCGAAAATAGTAATAAATTTCAATTAGTATTACTTACTCGGATACAGTCCAATTCTTTGTTAGTAAAACTTTGGCTCCATAGGATGTCCTTGTTTTCGATGTTTGTGGATAGATTTCGGAGCTCTGAATTTTCCTTCTTACATCTTAAACGTCCCCGGTGTTCCCATCTTAAACGTCCCCCTTATTATTATTATTATTATTATTATTATTATTATTATTATTATTATTTTATTATTATGATTATTATTATTATTATTATTATTATTATTATTATTATTATTATTATTATTATTATTATTATCATTATTATTATTATTATTATTATTATTATTATTATTCAGACGGCGACATGGCAGAATCGTTAGCCTGCCGGGAAAAATGCTTAGCAGGCATTACGTCCGTCTTTACGTTCTGAGTTCAATTTCCACAGAGGTCGACTTTGCCTTTCATCCTTTTGGGGTCGATAAAATACATATCAGTTGACCACTGGAGTCGATGTAATCGAGTCGATTACATTTCGGGGGAAAGATTAAGTCAATCCTTCCCCCGAAATTGCTGGCCGTGTGTCAAAATTTGAAATCCATATTATTATTATTATTATTGTTGTTGTTGTTGTTGTTGTTGTTGTTGTTGTTGTTGTTGATATTATTTTTTTCTAATATAGGCACAAAGCCTGAAATTTGGTCTTAATTGATTGCATAGCCCCTGTCCTTGACTTAATGTTATGGAGTCCGAAAGGATGAAAGGATTTGTTAACCTCGAAATAGTAAAAAAAATATCAATGATGCAACAGACAAAACTTTTCTGAAATATAATCGATTCAATCAACTTCAGAAGCTCACTTGTTCTTATTTACTTGACTCTGGAGGGATTAAAATGGAAAAACTTTCATTCGCTGCAGCAGACGTTAAACAAAGAATATAAAGGGACATAACTACAATTGTCTTGTCATCGATCCAAGGACAGCAGGTGACTTATCAATAATATTAATTTTTTATCTTAAGAACAAAGACACTGGAAACTAAGATAAGCTATTGCAGATTACAGCGGCTTCTTGTAATTGTATTCAATATATATATATTGTACTACTCTACCTCCGATATACTTGTTGCTTATTTTGATTATATATATATATATATATATATATAATCAAAATAGCAACAAGTATATCCAAGGTAGTGTAGTACAATTGTTTCATGCTACTTCATTTCATTAAACACTGTAAGTATTACATCAGTTATATATATATATATATATATATATATATATATATATATATATATATATATATATATATATATATATATATATATATATGGGTGAGGGAGTAATGTTAATAATCGAGATCAGAAACAAACAAGCACAGACTTACAAAGAATAAGTCCTGGGGTCGATTTGTTCGACTAAAGGCGATGTTCCAGCATGGCCGCAGTCAAATGACTGAAACAAATAAAAGAATTAAAAAATGCAAGTTAAGCCTAGACAATAATTAAAAGTCCAGTTAGCGAAAGATTTCACAGTTCATAGCAATTTTAGGGACCATGGGGTATGGTTATAGTGAAGATATAGAACTTTCTAACAGTCCACGTGTAGCCAAGCTGAAAAATACAGAGAGTACAATTTACTTTTGCACTTAACGATGGACAGTGTGTCATAGATGCGTGCTTCGATCAATAAGTTGTAATGAATGTAATGATGATCCCCCTTGGGATATAGGCGATATGGAAGAAAACAACGACAGAGAATAAACGTGACATTTAGTCAATGTAACTATGTATTGCTAATAGAAGTAGGTATAGTATAGGCGGGTAAGTAGATAGGTCGGTTGGTAAGCAGGTAAAGAAAAGAACGCACAGCAACCTCGGACCCACAAGAGTAAACAAGAGAGACAGAGAAAGGCAGAAACAAGGGAAATGCCCTTGGTATTTGAATACTTTACTCTTTTACTTATTTTAGTCATTTGACTGCGGCCATGCTGGAGCACCACCTTTATAGTCGAGCAAATCGACCCCAGAGCTTATTCTTTGTAAACCTAGTACTTATTCCATCGGTTTTTATTTTGCCGAACCGCTAAGTTACGGGAACGTAAACATACCAGCGTCGGTTGTCAAGTGATGCTGGGGGGGAGGAACAAACCCACAAATATATACACACACATATACATATACATATATATATATATATATATATATATATATATATATATATGACGGGATTCTTCCAGTTTCCGTCTACCAAATCCACTCACAAGGCTTTGATCGACCCGAGGCTATAGTAGAAGACACTTGCCCAAAGTGCCACGCAGTGGAACTGAACCCGGGACCATATGGTTGGTAAGCAAGCTACTTACCACAAGCCTGCACCTCCGCAAATATTCTTTTAAAAAACTTTGAAAAGGTCTCGATGACTGAAACCGGTATTAAAATGCTTTTTATGATAAAATTATTTTAGCATTTTCTACCTTGACTTTTTTCCTCATACATATCAACTCGTGTGTTCCTTTTCAACCTACATATATATATATATCTTTTATTTTATTTTATTTTTTTACTTGTTTCAGTCATTTGACTGCGGCCATGCTGAAGCACCATCTTACAAGATTTTTTTAGTTGAAGAAATAGGACTCCAGGACTTATTCCTTGTAAGCCTAGTATTTATTTTATCGGTGACTTTTGCCGAACCGCTAAGTTACGGGGCTATACACACACCAACATCAGTTGTTAAACGATGATGTTGGTACAAACACAGACATAAAGACACATTCACATAATATATATACGACGGGATTCTTTCAGCTTCCGCCTACCAAATTCACAAGGCTTTGGTCGATCCGAGGCTATAGTAGAAGACACTTGCCCTAGGTGCCACGCAGTGGGACTGAACCCCGAACCATATGGTTGGGAAGTAAGCTTCTTACCACATAGCCATGCCTATATATATATATATATATATATATATATATATATATATATATATATATATATATATATATATATATATATATATATATATATATAATATATATACGCGAGAAAGAAGCAACAAGAATGGATAGGTTTTTAGTACAATCGTTTCATACAAGGACAGGCTTTATTAAAAGTTGCAAAAATTACAGCATATAAACGTGTCCCGTACTCATCAGCTAAAATACATGTGAGTTCTCTAGACATCCTAGTGGTTGAGGCTATACTCATGAAGTAATGATGAAGCTGAAGGATCAATAAATAATAGCAATACTTTAGATATCAGCACCAACTATAGAAATGATAACCAAAATAATAGGAACCTAAGACATCTACCCAAGAATAATCCAAAGCCTGAAGTTGTTCCTCCTGTGTGTAAGTGTAGAATAAAATCAAAATGCCCGGCACCTGGTCTATGTGGGGAAAATAATGTAATCTATAAATGTACCATATCCACGGAGAATAACAAATATCTTTACATTGGATGTACAATTAATTTTCTAGCCAGAGTTAGAAATCACATCTCGTCTTTTAAATTACGTCATAAAGCTGGTATCACCACACTTTCAAACAAAATCTGGGAACTCAAAAATAATAATAAAAATTATAACCTTAATTGGGAAACAGTTAGGAGAGCAATTCCGTATAAAAATAGTAGGGTTGGTTGCCAACTATGCTCCATGGAGACATATGAAATTCTAAAGCATAGAAAACATAGAAACTTATTGAATAACCATATCGAACTAGGTCAAGTTTGTGTCCACGCTAAATTGAAGACTTTAAAATATTTTAAATGATTAGAATATTCGTAACTAGATAGATAGATATAACTTGATTTCTACTAGTATAGCACTGCTTTAAGTAGATAACTAAGAGTTCTCACACTACAGTTATCTTTTTCCTTATATCTGCATCAGTTTTTTGAGAACAGGGAAATGAATAGGACTTATACGCTGCTTAATTGAGGCTTTATTTAATTTCAAACTCATAATTTTTAAATTCTTAATTTTAAATCTTAATTGTAATTTTTAATTTTAATTTCTAACTTAATCTAATTTAAGTAGCATAACTCGAATAAAATAAAATGAGTTACTATAGCCCCATAATTCTATTTCAAAATTAAATAAATAAGGCTACCCCCTCGGTGATAATATGATTATCTTCATTATGATAGACAATCCCCTAACACCTTGTAAATGATCTTCTAAGATTTGACCTGTAGTCCGTCAATGTATGAATAATAACGGCAACTCCTTAAGACAATAAAATGAATAAATTAAATAAGTAAATTTTAATGACTTTTTGATAAGACTATACTTAGATTTTCCTAATGTATTTTCTTTTGATTTTAGCATCTGACCCCTAAACCCCTGACTGTGTTATCTCTTTAGATTCTCTTTAAATTCATAGCTGATTTCAACAGCAATAAATTAGCTGTTTTACTGGTCAAAGAATAATATTCTCCTCTAGTTCCTAGATGCCTGTAAATTAAAACCAGACTTGCCGTCTACTAATTCTTCTGTATAACTAGAACCCTCTTTTTTTCTTTTTCTTTTTTCCCTTCTTTCCCTATTTCTTTCTCTTTTCTCTTTTTTCTTTTTCTTCTTCTTATTCTCTTTTTCCTTTTCTCTTCTCTTTTAGTCCCCTTCCCCCCCCTTTTTTTGCTCCCTCCTCCCTTATTTTCTCTCTTTTCTTCTATTCCCTTCCCTTTTCTATTTTTTGCCTCTCTAGAAAGCCCTTCAGCCTTTAAAAGTTAAATAGCTACAGCCTCTTGTAAATAGCAGTAATGTGATTAATGTGGCAAATACCTAATCATATAACAAGAATTGATACCTACCTCATTGTGTTCAACCATTGATAAATTTATCGCCTGTGAATATGAAATTCCTCTTCATTTCTCTGGAAATTTACATCTACACCATTGGAAATTGTGCATCTATACAAAGGATTAATTCACCCTCTCTGTAATGCTAATAAGCAGGAATTGAGACCCACCTCGTTGTGATTAACAATGGATAAATTTGTCTTCTGTGAGTATGTAATCCCTCATCATATCTCTGGAAATTCATATGTGCACTATGGATTAGGTCACCTTCTCTGTGATGCTATTAAAACTTTTTTAAAATTCTGTGATAAGACTGTACATCATCTTTAAAGAACTTTAATGAACTTTGGAAATCTGTTTATGTTACTTAATTATCTACATTACTTCATGAGTATAGCCTCAACCACTAGGATGTCTAGAGAACTCACATGTATTTTAGCTGATGAGTACGGGACACGTTTATATGCTGTAATTTTTGCAACTTTTAATAAAGCCTGTCCTTGTATGAAACGATTGTACTAAAAACCTATCCATTCTTGTTGCTTCTTTCTCGCTTATAATCACCCCACATTACTGTATTGTTAAAACAGTATAGTTTTTTTTGGTGCATCTAAGTTAGGTACCATATTCAAGTAAATTCATTTAAATTAACTTGAATCTTTATTGCTTTATATATATATATATATATATATATACATATATATATATACACGAAGCAACAGAGTGACCCAAAGTCGCGAGAGTTTCGTGCTTGGCACGTTTAATAAGTGCCAACGTACGAAACTCTCTGACTTTGTGTCACGCTGTTGGTTCTGTTAAATATTAATAGAAATATATGTATACTCATATTTTGAGTTCTATTTTGCCTGTTTGCATCGCCATATATATATACCGTATATATTCGAGTTATAGTCGATCTCATGTAAAAGTCGCCCCCCCCCCCTCTTTTCAGCCAAAAAACTGAGAATTTTCCATAGACCCCGTATAAAAGTCGACCCTAGTATTTCATGAACAACAGAATAACATTTGTGTCAGAATACCGTATTACCCGGTACCTAGAAATAACACTGTTACAAAATTGTGCGGCTACCTTATTTATATTTATTGATATTATTAATTATTTTGATATTTGCTTTATATTATGGGCCTTAAGCTTCACTGAATTTATAAAAAATTAAAATGCAACCAAGAAATTGGTACGATTTTCTCTAATCCGGCTACGAAGAAGAAAACGTTTTCCATGTTGGTGGCTGAAAATGATGTTATGCTTCTACTTCTCTTTGTCAGTTTTGGTATTTAAAACATTGAGTTACTTTTAATTAATCCATCGATATACTACTAAAACTCTGTGATTGTTTGCTTGTTTGTAATTAAATCAGCCAAGCCGGCGCATAATGGGAAAATACTCTGAAAGTAAGTTACCCCTGAAATGTGAATACAAAGAGAATAAAACAAGTTTTGCGTAAATCGAACCACGGATTCCCGGGATACGCGTGTTTTTTTAAAGTACCTTCATAAATAGCCAAAATGGCGCATAATGGGAAAAGAAGTATATTAAAATTTTTATTGCCTTCACAGTGTTTACCGTTTTACATAATCAAACTAGAAAACTAGACAAAACAGAGAACACAATTGAAAAAATTAAAAAGAAAAAGAGAGAAAGAAGAGGAGAAAAAAAAACAGAACAATTCACCACCTTGGGTTGGAAAGTTGGGGGCGCTGGGAAAGCTTACTAATGGCTCTTGAGACAGGCCAGCATGCTTGCAGCGTTACTCCGTAAGTATTATAACCCTGAAATGGGAATATATAATACTATGAAAATGATTTCCATTAATTTTATGTTTACGTTATGTAACCCCTTTTGCATTTTTTGTAGAAGTGTGTACATATGCCATAAATAAATGCTGTTACTGGAGTTCAAGTTTATCCCGGAAGTTCTATTTGTATTAGATGTTGTAAATAATCAATAAACCTTAAATATGAACTTGTAAACCAGATGACACGAACGAACTGAAATATTTAACTGAATCATCATAAAATTAATTTCCGTTTCAATGCAACATTGAAATCAGCTTCAATATTTTATAACCTGAACCGTCAATGACCCAACGGGTAATGAGTAGTCTAGTTAGAAATAAAAATGCACCACTAATATATTGTGTCACTTATATATTGTACACTTGTGACGAGTGTGACTTTAACCGTGAATATGAAGCCAGTGTAATGTTGTTGAACAGTTATGATGTGATACACGCCGAGTAGGTATCAGCTGTATGCGCCGTATTACGGTAGGTAGTGGCATGCCGGTACCGGGTAGATATGTTATAGTTGGTAATATAACATAATTATGATATAAATTGATTTCTCTCAGCTACAAATAAAAGAGAAAGTGTAAATATTTATAAGACGGTCTTGTTCATGGGTTTTGTTATTTACTAGGGCGTGTGTTTGGATGCATAGAATTGATAATATTACTGTATTCATTGTTTTTGATTTTATTCGCGTAGAGATCAGTTGGGCTTCTGCTGCTGAGACGGTACTTCGGATTCTAGCTTGAATTTCAGCCCCTCAAAAGTAGTATCCATGTAAAGTTTGACCTTAAATAAATTCGATTTTTACACGAGTATATATATATATATATATATATATATATATATATATATATATAATATATATATATATATATATATATATATATAGTAAAAGTAATTAAGATTCAAGTGAGTTCTGTTGAATTCACATGAATGAGGTACTTAACTTAGATGCACCAGAAATCTATATGGTATTAACCATAAGATAATGCAGGGTGATTATAAGCAAGAAAAAAGCAACAAAAATGGATCAATATTTCGGTACAATTGTTTCGTACGAAGACCAGCTTTATTAAGGCTGCAAATATTGCAGCAAATACACGTGACCCGTACTCATCAGCCGAAAAAACATCTGAGTTCTCAAAACATCTAAGGGGGTGAGGCTACACTCATGAAACATTCGGGATAGTTCTATAAAAATCAGATTTAGATAATAAACGGACATCCAAAGTTCCCTAATGTTGCACAGTCAAATAACAGGCTTTAAAAAAGTATTTTAAAAAACCTCTTAGTTTCACAGAAATTGAAAATGTAAATCCATCCATAATAATGACGAATGTTTGAATTCTGGAGATATGAGGAAAGATTTCATACTCACAGACGATGTATTTATCCATAATTAGTTCATAATAATTATTAATATAATTATTATTATCATTATAATTATTATCATTATTATTATCATTATAATTATTATAATTATTATAATTATTATTATTATTATTATAATCATAATAATTATTAATATAATTATTATTATCATTATAATTATTATAATTATTATTATTATTATTATTATTATTATTATAACCATAATAATTATTAATATAATTATTATTATCATTATAATTATTATAATAATAATTATTATTATTATTATTATTATAATCATAATAATAATTATATTAATAATTATTATGATTATAATAATAATAATAATAATTATAATAATTATAATAATTATAATGATAATTATAATGATAATAATAATTATATTAATAATTATTATGAACTAATTATGGATAAATACATCGTCTGTGAGTATGAAATCTTTCCTCATATCTCCAGAATTCAAACATTCGTCATTATTATGGATGGATTTACATTTTCAATTTCTGTGAAACTAAGAGGTTTTTTAAAATACTTTTTTAAAGCCTGTTATTTGACTGTGCAACATTAGGGAACTTTGGATGTCCGTTTATTATCTAAATCTGATTTTTATAGAACTATCCCGAATGTTTCATGAGTGTAGCCTCACCCCCTTAGATGTTTTGAGAACTCAGATGTTTTTTCGGCTGATGAGTACGGGTCACGTGTATTTGCTGCAATATTTGCAGCCTTAATAAAGCTGGTCTTCGTACGAAACAATTGTACCGAAATATTGATCCATTTTTGTTGCTTTTTTTCTTGCTTATATATATATATATATATATATATATATATACTAGCAGATTGACCCGGCTTTGCTCGGGTGGATAGAAATTTGATGAATAACTTGTTTAAGCGTTAATTTTGACGAAATTGCATTCCATTTTATCCATACTTTTGGAAAAATCAAAACAAAGATATTGTCCGCAACAACGCATATTTTTATAAATTTGAAGAAAACAGCAGAACTTATGAAAACTTAGGGTCAAAACACATAACAAAGTAATGATGTAAATGTTTGTCAAAAAGATGTAAATGTTTCCCAGAAAAAAGAAGATATTGACGGTCCATTTTTTATATTTAGTTTTGTAGAACAAAACATCCAGATGAATAATTAAACCAATAATTATATGACCGACGTCGTAATGAAGAATTGTATTGCATCTTGTGAAGGCGCAGAATCCAATTGATTGAATTGTCTGATTTGAAAGGTTGCATTTGATTTGAACTTGAAACCACATCATCTACAAAACCTCTGCATGCACGATGTTTTTTGTTGTCCTGTTTGGAGCAAATGTTTTTACTGCCGACTTGGGAACATCCAACATATAGTTGGCCGTGGGAAAAACAATGATCTCCAAGATGCAGTCCTGCAACGTTTAACGTCTGACCCTGAGACTTATTAATTGACATTGCAACAGCTAGACAGAGTGGAAATTGCGTCTTTTTGAAAGAGTACGGTTGTATCAGCGCCCGAGGTCGAAAGAGTTACCCTTGGTATAACAACTTCCTCTCTTTTCCACGACCAGACATGATTGTTGCATGATTTGACATTCTATTCACAACAAGGCGAGTACCATTGCAAAGTTTAGGAGGAGTTATATTTCTGAGAAGTATGATAAGACATCCTGCTTTGAGGTACAACATGTGTGGAGGAAAACCAGGAGGATCCAATGAATTAAGAAGGGGTCAACGTTCGAATCAATTGATTTAAAAACCATAGAATTTCCCGGAAGTGTTTCAAGCAATTGTCGATTGATTGCAGAGACGGTCACATTTGTAGGTGCTAAGTTAGCTCTTTCACAAAGCCAAGCATGACTGAGTAAATTCTCAGGCAATTGTGGAAAAACGGCCGATTTAAGATCATCGATACTACCAACCAGGGAACACAAATGCTGAATTGAAATTTGGTCGTGTTGGTCTTTTGGTACTCTACCGTCACCCAAAAGAAGAAGATCCTCAGCGAACTTTTCATGTTCAATGTCTCCATGTAATCGAACACGCATGATTGTGGTTAATATGAGTGTTGTTACTTGTGACCACAATGAAGAAGATTTCAAGCATGCCCGAACCTGATCCGCTCTTGTGCTCTTTGGAATTACTGGCAAAGTTTGTCGAAAGTCCCCAGAAAACAATATTGTTAGGCCCCCCATACTTTGTGGACATTCTCTTACGTCTTGTAGTGTCCTATCGAGGGCCTCAATAGCTCCTTTGTGGGCCATTGTGCATTCATCCCAAACGATGAGTCTACACCTTCTGAGTAGATCTGCCCGCTGACTGCCCTTCTTAATGTCACAAGTAGGAGTTTCACTGGAGGTTAAATTAAGGGGAAGCTTAAACGTTGAATGTGCTGTCCTGCCACCAGGAAGAAGGGTTGCAGCAATACCTGATGAAGCTACAGCTATTGCAATAAGTTTATTTTGTCGAACTTTTGCCAAAAGTAATTTAGTGACAAATGTTTTGCCGGTACCTCCGGGAGCATCAAGGTAAAAAAAATGCACCACATTGACTGAAAACGTTGTTAACAACTGTGTTGTACGCTGACAATTGATCTGCAAGTAATTTTGGTTCCATTTCAAGAACCTGTTTTGATAGGGCATCGATATCATAAGAGGTTCCCTGGATGATGAAGGTTGGAATACCTTCAGAGTCAGTCTGATGAGTTTGTGGAAGTCCGTATGATGGTAAAACAGCGCCACCCATAAGTAAAAGCCAATTTTCTATGTCAATGAGTGCCTGATTGTAAATTTCATCAGTAAAGACGACTTCTAAATGAGGAAGTTGTTGCTGAGCCTGATACAAGAAATCTTCTGTCAATTGGTTGCGAAACTTCAGCCATAGCGTGTTCGGATCACTTATGCTGCAATGTATAAGAAGTTTTGCGAACGGTTCTCGCGCAGTTCCAGCTGAATGTGATGAAGCAATCTCCGCCAAAGTTGCGTCCCATCGTAAGTCGTCTTCTAGCATACCACGCGCCAGACAGGCTTCTCTGAATGTAGGATAGACATGATTGTCGATAGTTTTTAGGTCTTCAAATGAAGTGGGTCCTGTTACCTCATGAAGTAACATGCGTAGATAAAAGCATTCATGTTGATTTGGAGGAACCGTGTACACTCTGCCCAAAGAAGAACTGAACTTGATATCCGATTGACAATCTAATGGTTGGCCATTTTTTCGACGACTCCATTCTTTGTTATCCCATGTATAGTATGACGGAACTTGATTGTAAAACAATGTCTTTGCGAAATCATCTTTCTGACACAATTTGAAGAACCCTGTTAACGTTGTCTCTCGAGGGGTTTCTGCTAATAAGGAAGCATTCTCACGAGTGTAATACATCCTCTGACCATTTTCGAGGTGAACGGCTAAGTGTATGATCGCAGGATGCCTTTCATGAATAGGGAAGCCAAAGAATCGCCAAAAGGCCTCGCTACTACTTATGTAGCGCCCAACTTGATATTGCGTCACTTCGTCTCTACTGTCCCCGCCACGTAGAGTAAATGAAGCTGCGTCGGAGCCCTTAGTTATGTACTTACATATATATTGGATGCACCTAACAGAACTACAAAATTCAACATTGATATGTGCATCGAAAACGCTCAACAAAAATTGGACAATATGGAATAACCCATCCGTTGTCAGCCTCGTAACCATTAACAATGGCCGTAAAACCTTCATCTTCAGGGCGCCTACGTCTGTACAAAGGGTAGCCGTCAGTGTCAGTCTGAGTTTCACGGACGAAAGGGCGTGGAAATTTTTTGGTACATCTCTTATTGCCTGAAACGCACGGTAAATCAGTTCTTAAACCAGGCCCACACGGACCGTGCACCATATGTGCCTTAACTTTCATGTACAAGTCCTTATCGATTGAAGGATCAGGGAACTCTGCCGAGATTATGCTGTCAATATCGTTTGAATTTACCTTCGTTGCCAACCAGATGAGAATATGAGCATGAGGAAGCCCTCTTTTTTGCCATTCAATTGTATACACGTCAGCTATAACGGGACCAAAGACCTCACCTAATTTGATAAGATCCATGAGCTTAAGTAACTTAAGATGAAATACCCTCGCTGAGAGATCATAACGGCGTGTGACTGTCTGACCAAGAAGAAGTTCGTCCTCAATTTCCTTCCACTTAGGATTGCAAGTGAAGGTTATGAATGACTCGGGCCTACCGAATTTCCGAACATATGTCATTGCATCCTGAGCCCTCTCGTGCATATAACGAGGGCCTCCAGTAAAGGTGGATGGTAGAATTTTAACTGTACCCAGACTTTCAGGATCCACGTCATTGTTCATACCATCACGTAGGTGTATGTAACTTTCACATCGCAGTTTAGTCTGGATATTTTTAATGAATAACAATCTTTCTGATTCCATTTTTGCACGCATGTCAGTCGCATATTGGTTGAAGAGGTCTTGAGAACGATGGAGATGACTAAAACAGTTATCTATATACATGAATCGAAATGAATAGAAAGCGTTACATGAAACTGTTTTGGATGAAAGAACCTCTGGATTAGTACGATTACGTTGTTGAATATCGAAATGGTATCCGTCTTCACCATCAACAAAAAGCAAGGGATACTGAAGTGCATCATACGACCTATGTGTATCACATATAGTCTTTACACCTTGTTTACGATGCGAGAGGACAATGTCACGTGTGCCGTGCGGGTCACCTGCTAGAATAATCGCACCCTCATTAACAGAAGGAGAGTTGTAGCGTCCTGCATGTTCTCCAGACGGCCGCTGATCAGCATCAATGACAACATAGAAGTTGTCTGCAGGAGCTACTTCTAATGCATATTGAAAGCTGTGAACGTAGCTGTTATTATTATGTAGCATATCTTGAAGTTCGAGAATGAGTCCAAGTCTCTCCTCTACTTTTATTGTGTACTCTTTCGGTCGCTGGTTGTCTGCAGAGGAGCTTTGTTGACCTTCATTTCGAAAGGCACAAGAATTTCGCCTTGAAGCTTGCTGCAAAACATCTGGCATGAAATAGACCTGGAGACATTGAGGCTGTTTGTTGGCATCAGGCTGCAACGGTCCAATAAAGATGGTAAACCTGGTCCTGGACTTTCATCGTGGGCATAAATACGCCCTTTGGTTGATAATCCGATCGGAAAGATGTCATTTGAAAAGCGCAATTATAATATCGGATATCCTTAAGAAAGCTCCTTGATAGCGAAGAAGAAGTCTTAAAGGCTGGGGTGGATCGCGGAGAGCTGGTAAATTTACCTTACCATTAGAGCAACATATTCCTATTGGCTCCCCACACCATTTTTTTGCTTTGCAAAACCTACATATTTTATTTATTGAGCCTATTTGAAAATCCTTATGCGAGGCAAAATTGTTGTTTGGGTAATAACATTGACCATCTTGTTTTAGATGCCCTATTTATACCCTGTATTCTGCTTTTATATTGAATAACTTCTCCCAGTCTATTGAGGCGCTCATCTGTCGTCTCTGAAGCTCTTGCATTTGCAGTTGCTTTAGCGTTTCTATTCAGTCGAAGCTGACGCTGGGCATCATTTTCTGAAGCTCTTGCATTTGCGTTGACTGTAGCTTTTCTTCTTAGTCGATTACAACGCTGCATTTCACTTTCTGAAGCCCGAGCAGCCGCTTTGGACACAGCATCTTTCCTTTGTCGAAGTGAGCGCGCAACTTCACTCTCAGCAGCTCGAGCAGCAGCTTTGGCCTTCGCTTTCTTTGCAAGCCTTTGTTTATGTTCTTGTTCCCTCACAACACTACACGCACGTGAACAGGAACGAGTATTACCGATGTCTGAAAGTAAAACATCGGTAGAACTTTCAAATGCATGTGCAAGAGCATTGAAATCGTTGTTACTATCTGTTTTATTCAAACAACCCTCATCGATGGCCACAGCCCCTACTTCAGCAGAGCACCCTGCAATCTGCGACTGTCTTTGAAAGGAAGATTCAGCTCTAAGCCGCCGTTTATTTTGGAGCTGCATCTTTGTTAATGTCAAAACTGTTCTTTTTCTTTTCGGCATAACAGCAACGAGAATAACGAATAGTAGCAATTGAACCATAAAATCTCAAAGTCAGTCAGACACCAATTCTTGTGATTTTCAGTCAAATCATTATAACAAAATTTCTATATTTTTCATTTGAATTAAGCAAGGGGCATTTCCTAAGCGGCTGATTCATTTATAAAAAATACTTGGTTTCTTATTCGGTTGAAATATAATAACTTACGAACGATTGAGCCTTTCAAGGTTTTCGATGAAAAGAATAATTCGATCTTCTAATTTATTTTCATCCATCAAACTATGTTGATTTTTTTTCAGTGTTTAAATTATTCTCCATTGTTTGAAATTTAAACTTAATCGTTTTATTATTCGTTTTATTTGTGTTTACGTTTGTGCATACCTTGTTATGGTTTCTGTTAGGGTTACGTAAAATTCGTTTGTGCATACCTTGTTATGGTTTCTGTTAGGGTTACGTAAAATTCGTTTGTGCATACCTTGTTATGGTTTATGTTAGGCTTACGTAAAATTCGTTTGTGCATACCTTGTTATGGTTTCTGTTAGGGTTACGTAAAATTCGTTTGTGCATACCTTGTTATGGTTTATGTTAGGGTTACGTAAAATTCGTTTGTGCATACCTTGTTATGGTTTATGTTAGGGTTACGTAAAATTCGTTTGTGCATACCTTGTTTTGGTTTATGTTAGGGTTACGTAAAATTCGTTTGTGCATACCTTGTTATGGTTTATGTTAGGGTTACGTAAAATTCGTTTGTGCATACCTTGTTATGGTTTCTGTTAGGGTTACGTAAAATTCGTTTGTGCATACCTTGTTATGGTTTCTGTTAGGGTTACGTAAAATTCGTTTGTGCATACCTTGTTATGGTTTCTGTTAGGGTTACGTAAAATTCGTTTGTGCATACCTTGTTATGGTTTATGTTAGGGTTACGTAAAATTCGTTTGTGCATACCTTGTTTTGGTTTCTGTTAGGGTTACGTAAAATTCGTTTGTGCATACCTTGTTATGGTTTATGTTAGGGTTACGTAAAATTCGTTTGTGCATACCTTGTTTTGGTTTCTGTTAGGGTTACGTAAAATTCGTTTGTGCATACCTTGTTTTGGTTTCTGTTAGGGTTACGTAAAATTCGTTTGTGCATACCTTGTTATGGTTTATGTTAGGGTTACGTAAAATTCGTTTGTGCATACCTTGTTATGGTTTCTGTTAGGGTTACGTAAAATTCGTTTGTGCATACCTTGTTTTGGTTTCTGTTAGGGTTACGTAAAATTCGTTTGTGCATACATTGTTTTGGTTTCTGTTAGGGTTACGTAAAATTGGTTGTGCATACCTTCTTATGGTTTCTGTTAGTTAGGGTTACGTAAAATTCGTTTGTGCATACCTTGTTTTGGTTTCTGTTAGGGTTACGTAAAATTCGTTTGTGCATACATTGTTATGGTTTCTGTTAGGGTTACGTAAAATTCGTTTGTGCATACCTTGTTTTGGTTTCTGTTAGGGTTACGTAAAATTCGTTTGTGCATACCTTGTTATGGTTTCTGTTAGGGTTACGTAAAATTCGTTTGTGCATACCTTGTTTTGGTTTCTGTTAGGGTTACGTAAAATTCGTTTGTGCATACCTTGTTATGGTTTCTGTTAGGGTTACGTAAAATTCGTTTGTGCATACCTTGTTTTGGTTTGTGTTAGGGTTACGTAAAATTCGTTTGTGCATACATTGTTATGGTTTCTGTTAGGGTTACGTAAAATTCGTTTGTGCATACCTTGTTTTGGTTTCTGTTAGGTTTACGTAAAATTCGTTTGTGCATACCTTGTTATGGTTTCTGTTAGGGTTACGTAAAATTGGTTTGTGCATACCTTCTTATGGTTTCTGTTAGGGTTACGTAAAATTCGTTTGTGCATACCTTGTTTTGGTTTCTGTTAGGGTTACGTAAAATTCGTTTGTGCATACCTTGTTATGGTTTCTGTTAGGGTTACGTAAAATTCGTTTGTGCATACCTTGTTTTGGTTTCTGTTAGGGTTACGTAAAATTCGTTTGTGCATACCTTGTTATGGTTTCTGTTAGGGTTACGTAAAATTCGTTTGTGCATACCTTGTTTTGGTTTCTGTTAGGGTTACGTAAAATTCGTTTGTGCATACCTTGTTATGGTTTCTGTTAGGGTTACGTAAAATTCGTTTGTGCATACCTTGTTTTGGTTTCTGTTAGGGTTACGTAAAATTCGTTTGTGCATACCTTGTTATGGTTTCTGTTAGGGTTACGTAAAATTCGTTTGTGCATACCTTGTTATGGTTTCTGTAGGGTTACGTAAAATTCGTTTCTGCATACCTTGTTATGGTTTCTGTTAGGGTTACGTAAAATTCGTTTGTGCATACCTTGTTATGGTTTCTTTTAGGGTTACGTAAAATTCGTTTGTGCATACCTTGTTTTGGTTTGTGTTAGGGTTACGTAAAATTCGTTTGTGCATACATTGTTATGGTTTCTGTTAGGGTTACGTAAAATTCGTTTGTGCATACCTTGTTTTGGTTTCTGTTAGGTTTACGTAAAATTCGTTTGTGCATACCTTGTTATGGTTTATGTTAGGGTTACGTAAAATTGGTTTGTGCATACCTTCTTATGGTTTCTGTTAGGGTTACGTAAAATTCGTTTGTGCATACCTTGTTTTGGTTTCTGTTAGGGTTACGTAAAATCGTTTGTGCATACCTTGTTATGGTTTCTGTTAGGGTTACGTAAAATTCGTTTGTGCATACCTTGTTTTGGTTTCTGTTAGGGTTACGTAAAATTCGTTGTGCATACCTTGTTATGGTTTCTGTTAGGGTTACGTAAAATTCGTTTGTGCATACCTTGTTATGGTTCTGTAGGGTTACGTAAAATTCGTTTCTGTATACCTTGTTATGGTTTCTGTTAGGGTTACGTAAAATTCGTTTGTGCATACCTTGTTATGGTTTCTGTTAGGGTTACGTAAAATTCGTTTGTGCATACCTTGTTTTGGTTTGTGTTAGGGTTACGTAAAATTCGTTTGTGCATACATTGTTATGGTTTCTGTTAGGGTTACGTAAAATTCGTTTGTGCATACCTTGTTTTGGTTTCTGTTAGGTTTACGTAAAATTCGTTTGTGCATACCTTGTTTTGGTTTCTGTTAGGGTTACGTAAAATTCGTTTGTGCATACCTTGTTATGGTTTATGTTAGGGTTAGAGCTATGCTCAAGAATTGGCATCAGATAGCATACTTAATTGTAAATGGCCACGTTTTCTGTCTGCTAAACTGGCACTAGAGATTTAATGAAACAGTTTACCTATCAGAATTTAAGTCCTGAAAGGGTTAGTTAGCATTGTCAACACACTTCACATTTCTCTGTTTCTGTGTTAGTAGTAAATAAAACAATAGATAAGTAGTGGTCAATATAGTTGACATTATTTCCTCGTATAAAATTATTGGCTATCTACCTTTGTTAGAAATTCTTATCTGTATTAATATTTAAGTGCGGGCAAGAGAACATCTGCAGGCTTTCCTAAACTGTTAATGTGAATGTAGGTGATGTCTTTTTTCAACTTGTGTAAATTAACGTCTGATGAGAATGTGATTCCATGTAGAAGCTGCCATTCTGGAGATAAATGATTGGATAAAGTACTTAGTAAAAGGTTCTAGCTGTGAGACTTGTTAAAGATGATGATGTGGGCTTACCAATTCACAGGAATAGTTGTGGGTGTTTGGGTTTTTTATTTTTTCATGTTTTATTTGAACAATTTGGCTGGATAAAGGGGGCTGTATCCTTGCCTTTTGCATTCTTTCTGAGACAAAAGGCAAGAGCTGTGCCTTCAAAACTGGTAAGATTGACGTAGTTGATCTTGAATAAAATGTGTGGATGGCTGCAGAGGAAACCACCTCTGCCTGGTATTGGCATTTATGTGAACAATGTAGACAATTGACAAGTATCAAATGCCACAATACATAAATTCATTATTTATTAAAATTATCTTCAATTGTAGAAGTATCATAATTACTAAATGGTAATCAATTAGCATATTCAGGGCCATTTATTCATCTAGTCAAATTGACTACATCCTCACTAGGAAACAGGAAAGACGACTACTTGTAAATGCCCAAACCTTCCCAGGTGAAGAATGTACCCCACAACATAGATTAGTAGTTAGCGACTTCAGGATCAGGGCTAAATGGATGCCCAGAAGACGACCAGAATGGAGGAGATGGGTCTGGAAGCTTAAGGATCCTGCAAAAAGAGATTGAGAGACGTATTACTCAAAGCTGTGGAAGACAACTGGAGGTTTCTACAGGACAACCTTTTAAGGGCTAGTGACCAGATCTGTGGATGGTGCAAAGTTTCCTCTCAACCCAAGGTAACGTGGTGGTGGAACAATGTTGTTGACAGGGCTAGTAAGGAAAAGAAACAGGCTTTGAAGGACTGGAAGACCGGTGATAGCAGGGAATTGTATCAGACTGCCAAATGGGAAGCTAGGAGATAGGTTTATTTGGCCAGAGGGGAAGCAGATAAGGAAAAATTTGCCAATGTTCTGCTCCATGATGACCAAAGACTTGAAGTATTTTCCTGTTGCCAGACAGTGTGTGAGAGAGAATTGCGATGTCCTAGGAGAGAAATGTGTCCTCATGAGTGACGGTTCATTTGCTTTAAATGAAGCTGCAAAGAGACAGGTTTATGAAAGTTTACTAAATAAAGTGAATGAATGTTAGAAAGAGAGTCTGCCGAATGCCGGCCCAACAGAAGGACCAGCTATCTATCGAAATTGACAGTGCCTTGGTAGGTAAAGCAATTAAGGGTATGAAGACAGGGAAAGCCCCTGGACAATCAGGAATCACCACAGAGATGCTCAAAATATCTGGCGGTGTTGGCTATAGCCTAGTCAACCAGGTGATACATGAAGGAGTCATACCCAATGACTGGTGTAGCAGCACCATAGTCAACTGCTAACAAAGGTAAAGGTGATGCATTAGATACAAATAATTACAGAGGTATCAAGTTGTTGGATCAGGTAATGAAGGTCACGGAGAGGGTCATAGCCCAAGTAATTAGGGAGGGAGGCAGTCTAGGTGAGATGCAGTTTCGGTTCGTGCCAGGTGCAGCAATATCAAAGGAAGGTTAACTGGGAAAATTATTTCTTGTGTGTGGCAGATGCAGTGGGGCAATAAACACTGAAGGTGTTCAGAAAACAGCTTCCATTACATGCCTGGGGAAGAAACTAGAAGTAGTAAATACTTTCTACTACCTAGGCGACCAAGGATGTAGTGGGAGCGATTGCTCTGCGAGTGTAGCAACTAGAGTAATAATAGTCCGGGCAAATTCAGGGAGCTCCTACCTCTGCTGGCAGCTAATGGCCTCTCACTCAGGGGGAAATGTGGACTGTATGATGCATGTGTGTGAACTGCCATGCTATACAGTAGTGAAACATGGGCCATGAATGCCGAGGACATGCGTAAGCTTGCAGTATGCTTGAGTCAAGTAAAACCAATACCGTAGCTGGGGGCCGGTGACCCGCTAGCTGGCTCCTGTGCTGATGGGACATAAAGAACACCCACTACACTCTCAGAATAGTTGGCCTTAGGAAAGGCATTTAGCTGTAGAAATTATGCTAGACTAGATTGGAGTAGCTGGCTCTCCAAGATTTCAGTCAAACTGTCCAACCCATGCCATCATGGAAAATGGACGTTAATCGATGATGATGATGATGATGATGATGACGACGACGACGACGACGATGACGACGACGATGATGATGATAATTATATTAGTAATAAAGTTGGATGCAGGCAAGCGATTTGTAGTAGAGAACAATAGTGTTTGGAGCGAGCAAAGAGTTGGCGGCCAGCGACAGGTGGTGCGATCAATCGAAAAGCCGTCATCTCGGCGGCGATATCGCCCGCGAGTGTGAGTCCGGTAGCGTACATAACACATGGATGCATCGCGTTTATGCACGCGGCTAAGGCGGCTATTGCTCTCTAATAATTGCTTGCTTTTCATTTACTTAATGCATTCTTCACTTCGGCATATTGGGCAGAGATCGCATCGCATTCATGCACGCACTAGGTGTCTATCACCGCCTTAGCTATCATAAACAAACACAAGTTCATGTATGATATTAATCTTTCTTCTACTTCAATTATTACATGGTTTTCTCTTATAAAAATACACACATACAGGAGAAGTAAAGTATATATGTATACTAGCAGTATACAGGTGACCAAATCTGATTTTCTATCTTGCAGTTAAGCAGATTCACTGTTTTAAAAATATCACTCAAGTAGAATATTTTTTTTAAACTCAGAAAGCAATAGGGTTTTAAAATCTTCATCTTCACAGAATTGCATAAAAAATCTATTATTCACAGAGTTTGATTTGACGATGTTATTTGTATGTATGGAAGTGTTGAGTGCGTTTTCCATGTGTCCTCCAATATTCTTAGCAACCACATGCTGTCTGTGGATAATGCAACGTATATTTAAAATGTGAGGAGCAACTGATTTCATTCTAGAAACAAAGCCTTTCACTTTTCCAGTCATGGCTGCAGCTCCATCTGATGCAGTGTTGATCAAATTAGTCGATGGAATATTTTTATCATTAAAATACTGCATTACTTCATTGAATATATCTTCTCCATTAGTTGTTTCAAAAAAAACTTTTAATGAATAACATTTCTTCCCTTATATCATCTTCATGGATGAATCTGACATAGACCAGAAGGATGACTTGGTTATGAATTGTGCTATCATCAACCTGAATAGAAAAATTTGTCTTTTGGAGTATTTCCACAATCTTCTTCTCAACAAAATTAGACATTTCATCCTGTCTTCTTGTAATTGTGTTATTTGAAAGTGGAATTGTACTCAGAGTAGATGCAGCATCTTTTCCCAGAACCTCATTTGCACAAGCTATCATAGCAGGCTTGACAAGTTTCTCACCTTAAATCTGAGGTACTGCAACCTTGGCAATAATTTCAGAAACCAAATAACTTGGTTTGAGTGTCTTTACTTTTTCAATATTTATCTTCTTTACAAAGTCAGGTAGTTTGATTAGCTGTATTTTCTTTTTATTCTCAAAATATTCCCGACCTTTACCAACAAATGATGGATGCCTTAATTTCTGGTGCTGCTCCAGCTTAACTTTCTTCATGGAATAATTTGTCATGATGGCATTACAGTCAAGATACATAGGTTTTGAGTCTACAGATACAAAACCAAACACAATAAAATCTTCTTTGTTTTTCTTCAGTTTTGCCTTACAACTGATCTTAAAAAAAATAAAAATAATAAATATTTTATTTCTATAAATTTAAAGTATCAAATTTATTATTAAACAACATTATGTAGTGATCTATTAAAAATATCGAATTTATTATGAAACTGTTGTGATTATAAAATTTAAATTATGTAATTTTTGATTGTAATATATTATTGATTATATATTATACATTATTGATTCTTATGGAATAATTATTTAATTTTGTTTTCTTATTATTATTCTGTCTTCATATAAATTATTATTAACTAACAGTGTCTTTATTATCGAACAATATTGTGTAGATCTGAAATGGCTTCAATTTTTTACGGCTATGAATTCTCTGGGGACCACTGGTAGGTTCCAGGGACCACATTGGGAAAATTTGTTAGTACATGAAACATGTTATAATTTACAAGTTCCAGTAGAATATGTGACAAAGATAATATTCCTAGCTGAACTTATCCCCTTCAATTTTCTTGTACCAGAAACTTCCAACCCCAGTCAATATTAACGCCAGATAACTTACGCAGGACATTTTCATATTAAAGAAGAAAAAATTAAAAGGCTTTGATCTTTTTCTTTTAAACAAAAGAATTTTGATAAAAATATATATAAAGGATAGCTTTGTGGTTGAAAAATTTGCTTCACACCCATGGGTTTCTGGGTTCAATTCTGCTGTGTAGTATATTGGGTAAGTGTCTTTTACTGTCTTAGGTTGATCAATGTCATGTGAGTAAAATTGGGAGAATGATTCTATGAAGAAGCCCGCAAGTTGTGTTTGTGTGTATGTGTGTGTGTTCATTTACATGTTTACTGCTCTAGTATACTAGGCTATCAAAGGTTACTTTCAATGAACAGGCATCGTTAAAATGGAACCCTGCCCTATGTTTGCAATTAGCTCTAATATTGATAGGATCAATGAAAGACACCCAAAGACAGTGCCTGAGCATGGTCATAGCACACTGACTGAAATTAACAAAAGAAGAAACAATTCTAGGTTTCAAAACATTTTTTAATGATAAACATTCAAATGTAAAGACAATGTTAAATGACTTTTCTCGGTGTAAATGTATGCATGCATGCATAAATGGAATTTCCTTCTAAGTGGAAGTTTACCCGAACAAAAGTCATGGAAATTATTAGGATGAATATTCTTTGGGTGGGAGATCAGAATAAATAAAAGAATGCAAGTGAATGTGTCATGTAAAGTGGGATGGGTGGGGGGTTGGGGAGGTGCACAGCTGCCTTCAGAGACAACAGTAAAAAATCTTTGGTTTCATAATAGTTGAATCATTTGCCCAAAACAATGAGATTTTTGTTTCTTTTTTAAGACATGTAATAGTAGACATGTAGTGGGGGAATATTTATATTGATAGGAATCATTACGGAGATGTACTTGCATAGCAAGTGATTTGATCTGAGATCGTGTGCTGGAACGAAAACAATTGCAGTATGGAAGGTGTTTGTAAGCCATTTAAGAAACACACAAAAACCGTTCAATGGCTTCAAATGGCTTTTGTGAGTTTCTTAAATAGGAATCATTAATTAACAAGAAAATAATTATACATACATATATATATATATATGCTTTTCTCGGACTATCCTTTTCTTTCTCTCTAGTCATTTTCCGCTTTCCTTTCTGACAAAGAACCATGCTTGAAATGTCACACCCCCATCTTTTTTCCATCTTACTTTCTCTGAGCATCAATCTCATATATTCGCTGTGTACATCCTTTTGAATTTTGTTGTTTTTCCTATTTTTATTTTTTACTTGCCTACATATATATATATATATATATATATATATATCAGCCTAACCCACACCCCACCCTTGCTTTTCCCACTCTCACCTCTCCCACCACACCACACCACCATGCATACACTAGCACTGACTACTTCCCAGCACCCACACCATCATCCACACACCCATATATGCTCTCATATACACACGCACGTGCACCTTCATTTTGGGATCACCACTACTTTATTATCTCCCCTTCTTCCTAGCTCTCCTGTGTGACCCCTTTGTCCGGCATTCGCCATGATAGATCGCTAGCCACTACACTGTATTTTCTCTCCGTTTCTTTCTGTGGAAGAATGTAGGCTTTTTAAAGACTTTTTCACTTCCCGAGCATTAAACTAATACATCTGTTGTCTACACCACCCGACTTCATCTTTTGTTTTTTTGTGAATTCTCCCTATATATATATATATATATATATATGCACACACACATACATGTATGTATATATTGTGTGTACAGTTAGATGCACAACTGCTACTGTTGAGTTTCAAACTCCATGCAGAATATCAGCATCCAATCTGCTTCCAGTAAAGTGGTGTGGTTACTACTATACTTAGTAGTGTTACTGAACATATATAAAATAATGCAATAAAGTGTCGTCTTGATGATATACTGTGGTGTTCAGTAACCAACTGCACTTGGAACATTTAGTGCAAAGGCTAAAAATTTGAAAATAACCACAACTGAAATGTATGGAGAAAACAAACTTGCATTTAATCATTTCTCCAGCATATATACAGGGTGTGATGGGTGCGATGGGTAAATTGTCACCATTTCATAGTTTTAATTTTACACATGTGCATTGTTTGTCTTTGATTTTGTTAATTACACAGTATAGTAGGGTCAGTTGAGCACCATCTGTGCAAAAAACAGTACCATGACACAATTTACTCTGCCAGAAATTTGGAAATGAGATGCCTTACTGGTTGGCATTTGTGCCGGACGCTCCAATAAAAACAGATGGTGAATGCACAGAACCACTGACTTGCCATGTCCCCAAAATATGTACCGAGAGTGATAAAAATCAAACATCCAGCCAACATCATGGTGTTTGGAGTGATCACTAGTAATGGCAATGTTATGCTTCCATTCATATTCCCACATGGTCTCAGACTGAACACAGAGGCCTACATCAAATGCCTGCCGGAGGTATATGTATCGTTTTTAGAAAAACATAAATCCAGCGAAGCACACTCTAAGAAGTAGAGTGGTCTATATTTTTTCTGGTGAAGGCCGATTTATGGGGTTATCCTGGGTTTCCTGTCCATAAAGGGTTTAATTTTATGGCATATTTATTTTAACTTGGCATACCTCTAGAAAGAGTTAGAAGTGACTTCACCAGCCCCAATTTCCAGCTTCCTAGTTTCCTTGATTGTAATCCCATGGATTACTATGTGTAGGGCACAGCTACAAAAGATACCAATGGCCTTGCCTGCAATACCAAGGCTAAACTGGTGGTCAAGATCAAGGGGTGTTTGAGGCATTGCGAGAGACACAGTGAGGAATAGATGTACTAGATTCCAGAGCGGCCGTGAAGCAGTCGTTAAAGCTGAGGGTGGCTACTTAGAGTAAAATGTTATCTTCCAGTCATTATCTAACTAATACATTTTGAGTTTTTAAAATACCGTTGGATAGGATATTGTTTTCTTCTTCTTTTATGCAAACTGTCAAATTATATATCATCATCATCATCATCATCATCGTTTAATGTCCGTTTTCCGCGCTAGCACGGGTTGGACAAATATATATATATATATATATATATATATATATATGTGTGTGTACCCTATATATATGTGTGTGAGCATGTACATGTATGATATATATATATATATATATATATAAAGCACCCACTACACTCACGGAGTGGTTGGCGTTAGGAAGGGCATCCAGCTGTAGAAACATTGCCAGATTAGACTGGAGCCTGGTGCAGCCTTCTGGCTTCCCAGAACCCCGGTCGAACCGTCCAACCCATGCTAGCATGGAGAACGGACGTTAAACGACGATGATGATGATGACGATGATATATCATATATAAATACATGTATAGGTATGTATATAATCTATAAATATATATGTACATATATATGTATATATATAATATATAATTATCATATATATCTATATATATATATATATATATATATATATATATATATATATATATATATATATACTAGCAGCATAGCCCGGCGTTGCCCGGGTATGTAAGAGCCCCTAGTAGGCAACGACTAATCCCAATCTAGTCCTTTCCCTCTAGGGAACGAAGGCGCATGTGTAGGTTGCAATGTCTTCTCTTCACTCGAATACTTCTGTGTATACGATGTTCCTAGCTGTCCCTTTGGGCGAAAACATGAAAACATCATTGCGCCTCCCAACGCGTGTACATCCCACATAGAGTTGACCGTGGGCAAAGCACTGTTTGCCCAACTGTAACCCAGCGACTTGTAGCGTTTGGCCTTGGGATTTATTGATGGACATTGTGAAGCAGAGTTTAACAGGAAACTGAGAACGCCTGAAGTGGATTGGTAGGTCAGCGCCCGACGGTTGAAGGTGCACGCGTGGAATGAAGACGTCCTCTCCCTTCCCACAACGGGTAAGTATTGTGGCCGTCATTAAATGTGGTGGCAAATGTTTCACAACCAGACGTGTGCCGTTGCACTGTTTAGGTGGAACCAAATTCCTGATGAGCATAATGGGCGCACCAACTTTTAACTTCAGGATGTGTGGCGGCAGGCCTGGCGGTTCAAGTGAATTCAGGAATTCAACAGGATAATCGGCAAGCTCGGCGGGGTCTGCTGTCCTATCAATAGATTTGTAGATGTGGACATCACCAGGAATAGCTTCAAGTAGCTGGATATTGATGGAGTTGAGAGTTAAAAAGGTCGAGTTACGTCCCCTAGACAGTCTGTGGTTTGTGTTTCTGATTCTCGACCCCATGTTGAATTTATCGATTTTTTTCAGAACTGGGGGAACTTTTCAAAATTTTCGCTGCGTTAGTTTTGAATTATGACATTGGGCTATGTGTGTGTCAAGTTTCATCAGAATCGGTTGAAAGACAGACAGACAAACTGCCGTTTATATATATATATATATATAATATATATATATATATATACATATATATATACATATATATATACATATACATATACATATACATATACATATACATATATATATATATATATATATATATATATATATATATACTAGCAGAATTGCCCGGCGATGCTCGGGGCTGAATTGCTTGAAAGTACTGTTAATGATTGCACTGAATTATGATGATTATTCAGGCAAATATTGATATAAGTTTACGGCGAATGAATGTATTTGTAAGTGTATAGAAAGCCGTGTAAAGGGGTTCCTACCCCCTCATAGAATGGTGTAAGAATTGAATGCGAGGTTGCCTTGAAAAGAGCCATGTTATTGTTCTCATAATTGTAAGAATTTGATAGTCGTGGAAGGCGGTGTAAAACGTTCGCAGGTGAATAGGGTCTCTTCGTTTTCCACGAATGGCAGCGGATGTGCTGTTACAAAACTTCATGCTGTGTTAAAAGAGAATGGATGCCTTATGTAGGCAAGAGGGGAATGAAGCGTATGCATGTATATATACGTATGTATGCCTGTATATATGTACAAAATCCACTGAGAAGGCTTTTGTTGGTCTGAAGCTACAGCAGAAGACACATGCCAAGTCACCACACAGGGAACGTAGTTTGTTATTACACAGCCACACCTGCCCCTATGTATGTGTGTGTGTATGTGTGTATGGGTAGATATATTATGCATGTATATATGTGTACATATTACATGTACATCTACACATAAAATACAAAATACAAAGTTATATCTTGATATCGCTAGTGATATCAATATTCAAAATATATAACAGACTGAAGTTGTAGGCCCGTCTCTTGCAATTTCGATCAATTGGATCTTGTCCTCCCTCTTGTATAGAAGTGTACGGCAGCAGCGAAATTGATTTTTGGACTTTCTTCTATCGAAGGCATTTTAACAAAAATGCTTCGTAAAGACGGTGAAAATATTGTCAATTTCCCCAAACAGGGACACAATTCAATTTCCCTCTCCATCTGAGCCTCTAAAATCTATACAACATGTTTTGCAACAATCTTACTCAGGATTTTCTACATTACAAAACAGAAACAACGTCCATTGAAAATGCAACATTAATGATAATGTGCATATTGGATAACCTGTTGTTTCAATATGTGCATTCAACAGTTTATTATGATTTTTCAGCTGCAGACCAACAACAAAATGTTTAACAAAAATTCAAAACCCTGCAAAAATCTGGTACAAATTCTTCATGGTTCAAAACGTTGCTTATTTTTTATTCAACCTGATAATTGATTCGCTGTCTGAGGAGTTTTTAATAAGAGATATTTTATAATTTTCTCTTACATGTATAATATCCTAACTCCTATTAGCAAATGGAACATGCGCAATGGTGAATAAATAATACTAAAAATATTTTCCACTCTACTGTTTTGATGCGTAATTACTCTGCAAATATTATTTTCCAATATTTTTCTACTCTTATACATGCCTCACACAATTATGACATCTACATACAATGTTGGCATACTGGAATATACAGATGTGCTTCACGAGGACACGACTTCGATTACAACCCTATCTACATACTATATATGTGTGTGTGTATATATATATATATATATATGCACGCATACATATGTACAGAAAGACTGATAGAAAGCACAGGCACGTAGTCCCCTTCTTAATCATATGGTTTTGAGTTCAGTCCCAGTGCATGGCAACATCGCCAAGTATCACTTATGATAGCCAAGATTGACCAAATCCTTATGAGTGAATTTGATAGATGGAACCAGTAAGAAATCTATCTATATAAAGAGGGAGGTTTACGGTTTACAATTATTTAACAAATGCAACACAACAACGTTTCCCTGACGAGGAACCAACAAACATGATTACAATAGTCAAACAGTAATAATAATAATAACAACAAACCTTTTTAATTTATCCCCATTTATGTGAAACCACTTATTCAAGTTCAAGTCATTGATGCAATTTTATACGAATTGCTAATACACACACACACACAAACATAATAAGGGTGAAAAATTGAATATTAATTTGATTAATATGAATTGAAAACCAGTGGTGTAGCATATAAGACCATAGTGGATCTTCCTCTAGCAAAAAGGATGACCACTATTAATGGCTCATCCCTGTTATATAATACTTTCACTTTAATAGTTTCACACTTGCAAAGAGAAAGTAGGAGAAAGTGTGGTGGTAATAGCAGGAGTAAACCACTTGAAATGAGAGAGGCAAATCGTAAAATATTGAGTTTTCTCAAATTTTTGCTTAATTGGGGGTCAAATTGAAAAAACTTTACATGACATGACCCAATCGAATCTACTTGGAAAAATCATAGGTAAATTCCAATTGAAGAAATTCTATATTGTAGAATTGTATTAAAAAGAAACATGGGAACAGGCAGAGAAAATCTGTCTTTTATCATAAGAGATATATATATATATATATAATATATATATATATACACACACATATATCATATATATATATACATATGTATATATCATATATATATATATACACATACATATATCATATATATATATACATATGTATATATCATATATATATATATATATATATAATATATATATATATATATATATATATATATATTGTTATATTTCGGAATGGTCATATTGCCAGTTTAGCCAGTAAAAACACACGCACTATATATTTGGTGTTATTTTGCTTCAGTGACATTTATTTTTTACATTAATCTTAATCTTATTTCGGCCAAAGTTCTTTCGTCACACTCCTGTGACCGCATCAGTGGTCCTTTGTTTTCTTCTCACTTATTTGTGTCTCTCCTTACTAACCGTCAGCCATTTTGTATTTCTATTGTATGTCTTCATTTGCGCATGCTTATATCTCTATGTGCGTCTATGTTTATTTAGTGTGTGTGTGGGGGGATGCCTGTAATATTTGTATCTTCTGTTTATATACATTCTTGTAATTTTTATTACATAATCTTAGTAGTTTCTGCCCCAGTAGATGTTTAAGAGGTAGACCACCTACAATTACTTCTATGGCTAGGAAGACACATATAGAAAGATGGCGCGGATGGACCAGAGCCATACGGAGCCCCGCAAATGTCCATCAGGTAAAGAAAATGATCGCACATGCACTAGGAGCTGGTATAAGAGTTACCATAAAAGGCCACACATTTAAATTTAATAATAAAATATATGCCCAGGACGAGGGGGCAGCCATCGGTGTTAGTATCGCTGGTGATGTGGCCAACCTCTTCATGGTATGGTGGGACAGAAGGCTTAAAGAATGCCTACTGCAGAAATCCATACTCGTAAACATGTACTCTCGCTATGTTGATGATATCAACATAGTAGTAAAGGCACCCCCACAAGAGAGTAATGTTGATATAGTAATAGAAACTAATACTATGGAGAGCATCCAGCAAATAGCTAACTCCATCCACCAGAGTATTAAGGTCACAATAGACTACCCCACTAAACACCCCAACCATAGACTACCAGTACTAGACACTGAACTCTGGCTAGAAATTGTGAAAAATAAAACCCAAATCCTTCATTCATACTATGCAAAACCTATGGCCTCAAAATACCTGATCCACCGGAACTCAGCCATTGCGGGCAATGCCAAATTCAATATTTTGATGGCAGACCTCATCAGAATAATGAGAAATGTGTCACGCATGTGCGAGCCTACAGAATTAAAGAGACACATACAGTATTTCATTCACCGCATGCAGTTCTCAGGTTACAGCCATAAAGAAAGGATCAGAGTATACAAAGGAGCCATGAAGAAATTTGATAATATATTATGTAATGATAGGAATGGGATTTGCCCAATCTATAGGAACAAGTCATGGAACACTATAGAAAGGACAAAAAAGAAAATAGGGAAGGCCAACTCTTGGTATGATAGCCATAAATACCAGAGTGTCGTGTTCGTTGACACCACCCCTGGAGGTGAACTGGCGTACCGCTTTAGAAGGACCCTAGATAAACTTAAACTAAGAATTAAGGTTGTTGAAAAGCCAGGCAACCCTATCAGATCTATAATTGGTAGAACCTATCCTTTTAGTAGAACCCTCTGTACGGATAACTATTGCACTGTATGTAGATTTAGCCCACAAACAAACTGTAAAGCCAGAAATGTGGTCTATAGTATAAGATGTATAGAGGGACGATGCAGTAACAAGACAGTAACATACGTAGGGGAAACAGCAAGAAGCATTGGAGAGCGGGTGAATGAACATTGGAGACAACTCAAGGAAGGTAAAAGCTCATCGATTCTGTACCAACACGCCGAACAGGAACACGGGGGATCAATCAATAACATAGAGATTAAGATATTGTCCACACATAGAACAGATGCAACAATTAGACAAATTACAGAAGCTACACATATTTTAGAAAATAAACCTAGCCTGAATAGAAAACTAGAATGGAGCAATAGCACACACCACAACATATGATGATAGAAGATCCTGAAAACATAATAAATACACAGATAAATAAACAAATAGAAATGAATAACTATATATATGTATATATATCTATGTATGTATATGTGTATATATATATATGTATATGTGTATATATGTGTGTATATATATATATATATATATATTTTTTTTTTTTTCGATTAGATTTATTATTCTTATTACTAATATTGTTGTTATACATACATACAAGCATATGTAATGATAATAATGGGTGGATGTAAACACATGAACAAAATTAGAACGAAAGCAACAACAACAAAAACAATACAAATTACAAGAATGTATATAAACAGAAGATACAAATATTACAGGCATCCCCCCCCACACACTAAATAAACATAGACGCACATAGAGATATAAGCATGCGCAAATGAAGACATACAATAGAAATACAAAATGGCTGACGGTTAATAAGGAGAGACACAAATAAGGACCACTGATGCAGTCACAGAAGTGTGACGAAAGAACTCTGGCCGAAATAAGATTAAGATTAATGTAAAAGATAAATAACACCGAAGCAAAATAACACCAAATATATAGTGCGTGTGTTTTTATTGGCTAAACTGGCAAAATGACCATTCCGAAATATAACAACATCTGTTTCAACACACGACTTCACATAAAAAATCTTGCACAACAAATATTTAAACGTATATATATATATATATATATAAACATATATCATGTATATGATATATGTTGGCTCAGTGGTTAGAGCGTCGAGCTTACGATCGTGAGGTTGTGAGCTCGAATCCCGGACCGGGCTGCGTGTTGTGTTCTCGAGCAAGGCACTTTATTTCACGTTGCTCCAGTTCACTCAGCTGTAGAAATGAGTTGTGAGTTGCGACGTCACTGGTGCCAAGCTGTATCGACCTTTGTCTTTCCCTTGGATAACACTGGTGGCGTGGAGAGGGGAGGCTGGTATGCATGGGCGACTGCTGGCCTTCCATAAACAACCTTGCCCGGACTTGTGTCTAGGAGGGTAACTTTCTAGGTGCAATCCCATGGTCATTCATGACCGAAGGGGGTCTTTACCCTTTATATATATATATATATATATATATATATATCATTTTTTTTGCTCGTTTACTTTGTCTTCCCTCCTGGTGCTATATGAACATTTAATGTGGTTTTAGAGTCAAGTTTTGACTGCTATTTCTGCGTGGTGGTATCTCTTAGATACCCTAAATTATAATTTTAAATATATGTGACCGTGTGTATATCTTTCCCTTTCCTATATTTCTGATGAAGAGCTCCAATCAAAATGTTAAATCCTCTTTCTTTCTTTTCCTGAGCGTCCATACTTGTTCCACGTCCCCGTGTTGTTGTGTTTTCTCTTTGTTTTCATGTTTGGATTAACTATATATCTATATATATATACATATCATATTATTTTTATTATTGTTAAATTTTAATTTATATAAATTATTTTATGTATTGGCTTAAGTCTTTCTTTGTTTGATTTGAATAATAGTGGTTTTGTCTCTAATATAATATAATATAATATTTTACTATAAAATTGGATTCAATCCTAAATCTGATTTTTCCCTGTAAATTTGGATTTATTCCCTAATATTTATTATTATACATATCATATATATATATATATACACACATATATATATACATATTATATATAAATATGATATATTATCATATATATATACGTATCATATACATATATATATATATATATATCTGTATATATATGACAGTTATTCGTAGCCATGATAAAACTCTGAGAATTGCGACATATTATATTTACAGATAAATTCCTCTATTTACAGAATATCGAGGTCTCTTTCATTCTTTTGTTATCTTGCCATTTCTATATATATATATATATATCATATATGTACAAAAATTCTATAATTATGAACATAATTATAATCAGGGGTCAGCTAATCGCTTCGCCATGCACTGAATTTAGAAATAGGAGTTAAATGCCTTTTCTACTACCAAAAAAATCTCCCAGACATTAACACACTTTTTTCCTGTGCCCATATATATATATATATACGTATCTTATATATATAATTTTATTGTACATATATATTATACATATATAAATATTATATATATTTTTGCTTTTTGAGCCAAAAAATTAACTAACTATATATATACATACATATATATATATACATACATATATATATACATACATATATATATATATACATACATATATATACTTACATATATATATATATACGCATCATATATATATATATATTTCAATCATATATACATATATCATATGTATATATACATATAAATATCATCAAATACATGAATGTATTTGAATATGTCTTGTTTGATTTACATGTTTTTTTGAGTCAAGTATGTTTTAAATGAAAAAATGATTGAAGTATTCTTTCACAACCAGATGCCTTTCCTGTCATTAACACTTGACTGTGTTTTAAATAAGGAATCTCTTAATTACACATGTCTTGAAAGGCTTGAAGCAGACAATTTGTCAACCAGAGAAATGACAACAGCAAACCTTGTAGCTTGCAACTTTTATAGAGCACAAACATAAACAGATATACACAAATATTATATAGATAGATTTCTTACAGGTTCCATCTATCAAATTCACTCACAAGGATTTGGTCAATCTTGGTTATCATAAGTGATACTTGGCGATGTTGCCATGCACTGGGACTGAACTCAAAACCATATGATTAAGAAGGGGACTACGTGCCTGTGCTTTCTATCAGTCTTTCTGTACATATGTATGCGTGCATATATATATATATATATATATATACACACACACATATATAGTATGTAGATAGGGTTGTAATCGAAGTCGTGTCCTCGTGAAGCACATCTGTATATTCCAGTATGCCAACATTGTATGTAGATGTCATAATTGTGTGAGGCATGTATAAGAGTAGAAAAATATTGGAAAATAATATTTGCAGAGTAATTACGCATCAAAACAGTAGAGTGGAAAATATTTTTAGTATTATTTATTCACCATTGCGCATGTTCCATTTGCTAATAGGAGTTAGAATATTATACATGTAAGAGAAAATTATAAAATATCTCTTATTAAAAACTCCTCAGACAGCGAATCAATTATCAGGTTGAATAAAAAATAAGCAACGTTTTGAACCATGAAGAATTTGTACCAGATTTTTGCAGGGTTTTGAATTTTTGTTAAACATTTTGTTGTTGGTCTGCAGCTGAAAAATCATAATAAACTGTTGAATGCACATATTGAAACAACAGGTTATCCAATATGCACATTATCATTAATGTTGCATTTTCAATGGACGTTGTTTCTGTTTTGTAATGTAGAAAATCCTGAGTAAGATTGTTGCAAAACATGTTGTATAGATTTTAGAGGCTCAGATGGAGAGGAAAAATGAACTGCAATCAATAAATTACTGAGCTAGTATGCAGACTGAGTGGCTGCCAACTGATTTGTGCACATTTGCCATGCTCGGTCATTTTTAAAGAGATTCATTGCTTGGAAGGCCTGTTAAAACTTCTGCAGGTTACACAAATCATCAATACTTGTAGCTCCAGCTCTGTAATGAAGCAATAGCCATTTAGTGGATGTGTAGTAGTGTACTCTTCAGATGGTCTCTGCTAGTCCTTCTGGTTTCTTTGCTAATCCTTATTTAATGATTGCCATGTATGATGTTCAAGAAAGCTGCAATATAGGCTACTTCAGGATCTTTGGGTTCTTTTATAAAAATAAGTTGTTTAGTTAACTGAGTTTGTTAAAGGGCATTTTTTGCACTGTTCAGATAAAAAAAAAAATTACTTGTTAATTGAGTATGTTAGTCTGAAGGCATTCTGTGAGAGGATTTTTTTTGCTGAAGGGAGAATTTGAAGTTTCCAACATGATCTGGATGATCACAGTTCTCCACAATTTTCATATTTCATGTTCACATTTTGCTGATTTGCATCACTGACATTGAGATGAATTTATTCTTGTTCTCTTTCTAGCAATACTGTAAAAGGGTTTGTATCTTGGAACAGGTATTTAAGTAAAAATGTGACAACTTTGACAGCTATGCACCATTCAGCATTGATTTGAGCTTTGTTATTTTTTAACTAATCAAGCATTGTGTTGATTCACCTTAATGTCCCTATTTCCAACTTTCATATGAACACTAAGACCTCTTTCAGTAGAACATCACTGATACAATGGATCACAGTTGTCATCACTTAACATATGTAAATAGAACTCGTGTATCATCCATTTAACACACAAGGCAAAGCTGCATTCAGTTATTTATGTTCCACGTATCATATACTTCTTTTTCAGCAGAGACAACTTTGTCAATTGTTTGCTTTATGTCACAATTGTTGTCTATTAGAAAGAAAAAATTATGAAATCTCAATGAAATAAACCTTTTTTCTGGAATTCAGTTGTGCCATTGGGTCATCGATTTTCCAAAAAAATACCCGATTTGAAATCTTGTAGAAGTTGCTGCCACTTCAATTTGAAGTGGCAGCAGCTTGTATCAACGTTGATTTTTTCAAATTTTAAATTTCCTTATGACAGTCCTCCTATTTTGGGAGAGTTTTGAATAAATAGCATTGGGCTGCTTGCATCTATGTCTGAGAGAAAGTATTGTCTTCCAGTCCAGACAGCATTACCTGCAATAATTATCTGCCAGACCATTGTACAGGTCTGCTAGTAAGGCCTATTAACTTTTTTTTTGATTAGACTGTATCTCTGCAATTATGATTGATGGTTCTGCAGCTTTCCTGCTCTTCATGTCTTTAATTGCTTTATCTACCATGCTGCTGTCAACTTGAATTGCTGGTCACTCTATAGCAGTATTTCTCAACTGGGGTTCCACAAGAAAGAGATAAGCTAATACTAATTTTGTGATCGTCCTATTACACAACATATTTTTGGTTTTTGTAATATAGACATCCAACCTAACCTATTATGTTATCAAAAAATATAACTGTATATATATATATATATATATATATATATATATATATATACATATATATGATGTTTACCATGTGAACTACAATGAAAATATACGAGAAAGATAAAGTATATAAATTTTTTGTACAAGGGTTCTTTAGACATGTAATATATTTTAAGGGTTATGCAAGGGTAAAAAGGTAGAAACACTGCTCTATAGGTCCAGAATGAAATATCCTGTCTTTATCTTATGCATTCTCCATGTTCAGCAGCATCTGATAATGACACTTCAATCATCATTCTACATACATATGATATCCCAGTTTTCTCATTTGCAATTTTGAACACTATGCAAAAGCCTCATGTTGCAGGACATGTGCGAAATTCTTCCCTTCTGCATCAAGCTGCTCATCTAGCAATTTGACAATGTTCCTCACTACCCCCTTCCTTTCAGATTTCCAAAGCCTGTCTCTTAGTTTTTATTGCTCTATCAGTTATGTTATTCCTGTCACCATATTACTTTTGGTTTGGCTGTCTCATCCATAGACTGAAGGAAGTTATTTCATAAAAATTCTCCACTGTCATCTATGCTACAGGCATCTAAATCTTTCTCCCTTGAGTAATATGCACCAATTAGTATTTCTTTAAACCTATTCCCAACTGTAGGATCCTCTAGTTTCCATATCTTCCTTCTTTGTATCATTTTCTGTTTTTCTACCGACATTGCTCTGAAGTTGTGTAATGCATTACTGACCAGGAAAGGGTTTGGCATTTGCAAGAGCCCTTCTATACCCTTTCCTCGTAAGAATATAATCTGATTTGTGATGATGTGGCTGGCTGATTTCTTAGTGTGTGTGTTTCAAACCATACCCACAGCCTCAATGTATGTCACAGAAGCCATCATTGCATAGGTTGACATATCTGTTGAAGTCAGCAGCCATAATAATGAAGTCAGGTGTCATTCAGGAAGTCTGTAGAAGGATCACATAAAAGGACCACTTCTACGAGATCCTGTCTGTGGAGAAAATTATCACTTCAAGAAAACAATCATTTACAGACTTTAAAATATTGCTAATGAATTAGCAAATTCTTCCTTTCTGAAGATTATATCGTAACTAATGACTGAACAAGAGAACAAACTGATTCTCTCTATATATAAGTAAACAATGGTGTCAATCTGATACCATAAAATTAAGTTTCAAAGAAAGGAAAGAGACAAAATTTACAGTAGATGGAAGGAGGGTGGACTTGGATAAACTGGCAGAGTAGTAGACTCTCAGCCCTCTCATGGTTAAATACATTATCTTTAGTGTTGCTGTGTCATAAAAACATTCTACTTTGGCCCAAATCAGTCCTGATCAAGGGTGTTTTCCAAGAAGTACATTATTCATGGTGTCTTTTTTTTTTTTATATATATATTACTTTTTATTATACCTCATTGCATCTTGTATGTGATGAGATACATTTGACTACTATTTCTAGCAAATAGAGCAACCATTTAGAGGTTCTCTAAATACTAGTTTGTAAAGAAGTTCAAGCCATTGATCATGTTGCTTCCTTAGAGTTTTGTAACTAATAAAAAATAAATTATCTCTCAACAGATTTCCCAAACAGTAAACTGTCTGTTAATAAAGTAGTCACTACAAAAGCAGCCACCTAGTTTTGTAAACCTGTGGCCAAAACAAAACAAAACAAAAAAAAATTGTTTAATAATACAAAGAAAACCATTTGTTTTTGATGGTTATTTTTTTCAAATTATGACTTTATTGTTTTCAATTTGGTCTTTATCAATTCTATTCTTGTTTTAAAACTGTCTACAAAGGAAGTTAAAAGACAAAATACTTAGCAAAGTTTATAGAGATGCTACAATGATAGAAAATTGACAAAAGGCAGTAGTACAGGGAGGAGAGGAAAGGAAGGGACCACAAGTTACTTTCAACTAAATTCTCAATTTTTTTGTCTTTTTGTCTCTCTAAATTATTCCTTATGTCCATAGATCTAAATAAAATGTTGGCAATGTTTTTGAAGATGATTTTGCATTTTTACAATCACTATCAACAAAAATTCCACACAACAGAAATACTAATCACTGTTTATGAATTGACTGCAATAATATTTTGGCCAATCTTACACATCTTGTATGAAAGAATTTTTTTTTATTATACAACCTGATATAATAACAGCATTTTTTTAAAGGAAAAATATTATTTCAAATGTAAAATTCCCATTTAACTTATTGGTAAGACTGATTTTAAATAGTTTCCAAATGTCAAATTGCCATTCAAAAACTACAAGAAAATAATGAGAATTGAGTTATTCCATAAATATTCTGAAACTTTGGAACACTTAAAATGAAAGCTTAGTGAAGAAATAATTTTCATTCAAATGTTTAGTTAAGAATTATTCCTACAGGAGAGATATTACCCCTCCAAAACAAGAAAATGTTATTACATATGCTATATTAACATATCATTGCCAATATTTTCAGTTTTCAATTGTTCAAAAATCCCAAAGCTTTTGATATAAAGTTAATCATTTGTTTGCTATCTTGAACATTTACTATAAAAAAGAAAATCTTTTATAGAGGAAAACAAATAGTAAGATACATACTCAGTTGTTTATGTATAAGTGTATGTTGGGATAGAGAAGAATGTCGAACCTCCTTATGTTTATGCCATATGATTAAAAGTTGATAGATACTCACATATATGATTATCACTAAATATTATTTATTACTATAACTGTTTTCTCAAATACATATTTACACCTAGGTTTTTATAAATGTGGAGATAGAAAGGATTATGTGAAAAAATTTGCTAAATTTGAACAGAACAGTTTGACATGAATTTCTTTTGCTTTCATATTTAATATATTAGGCAAAACCAGTGTTTGTGTGTATGTGTATATTCAAAGACTATGGGGAGATACGAATGGGTGAAATTTATAATTTCAGTGAATACAGTCATTCATTTGTTAAGAATAGATGAATTATCTAAAAACGTAAACATTCAGTTTCTAAACGAGAAGGGCAAATATTTGCACTTTTCCAAGTGTAACAACCTTTTAAGTAAGCCAACAATCGTTAATGTAAACCCAATGACAAATTGCTTATTTTCACAAAATTATTTTGCTTGTTGCTGTCAATGCACCAAAGCAGTGGTTTTATTTTCATTAACAAATATATTCTATTTAATTTTGTAGCATCCTAATTATCAAATTAATATAATTTGTTGTAGTTGGAATTAAAACTTTTGGAACAAGAGTCCCTTATGTATGAAATGCTGAAACATAGATACAAATGAGATTACATTCAAGCACATATTTGCTGTACATGATATACATGCTAAAATGTATTAGTGTGTTCATTTGAGTACACATTTTCACTTTGTAATAACTAGGCACACATGAATACATGTACATATGTATACAAAATAGATGGTGTTATATATAAGGTAATGAAGGCATGGAATTGATTCAAGTAACTAAATGACTGACACTGTCAAAACAAAAAATTAATTTTCTTTAAGGACTGACTACAAAGAAATTTGTAATTTCTGATGTTAGCCAAATAAAAATCTTGTAATTCATTGATCGAGAAAGCCCTTTCCAAACATTCATTTAATTTTTATATACATATATAATTCATTTACATCTCTAATGCCCTTGGAAAATATATGAACACTACCACTTCCCAGTTCTATAACTTCAACTATATATTACCATCATTGCAACAAAGAAAATTTATCAGAATGTGTGTAAACTCTTACTACTAATTCAGTTTGTTTTTTTTCATCTGAAGGCAATTTACATGATCCTTAAACCACTACAAGTTGGTAGGTGCAGGTTTATTTATTTGCTATAGACAATTTAAAATTATAACCAAAAATCAATAAGATTCAATTAAAAGATCAAGAAGACATATGCAGTTTTGTTTTGCTTTTCGTTTTATTGGAAGAGGGGGAGGGGTGTATATTAAAACACAAGCCTTCAATCTGGACAGTCGCATTTGAGAATTACTAATATATTAACAGCAACTGTTAATTAACTGTGAGTGAAGAAAGACTATATGCAAACATTACAGAATATAGGACACTGACTATTTGAATGAGAAAGTTTCTGAAAAGATTTCATCTTCCCACAAAAAAAAAAATCTATATTACTTAGGTATTTTAATTTCTTTTATTATTTATTTTTGGATGCTAGAAGAGCCAAGCAGCAAAAAGAAATATAATCAATAAAACAGAGAAATAAAAGTTAGTTAACAAGCTTAAACAAATTTAAGCTGAATGTTCAATAAAACCTTGAAAGTGTTTAAAGTTAATTACCATAAGCATTTGGCACATAACTTTTTTTTTTTACTTGTAATGTTTCCAAAAACTAAGGTTCAGCTTGCTCATGAAAAACAGTGAATCTGATGGAAAAAAATATTTTTTTCTAAAACCTAAACTAGAAATTTTCCAAAACATTCATTTACAGATAACCTGACAGACATGGTAGTTCTAATTTTTAAAAAATTTTTGATCCTTTTGTTTACTACTGTGAAAATTTTTGGAAATACAGAGATTATTACAAATAGCTAAGGAAACGTTTATTGATACATCATCGTTGAAAAGATATTTGAAAACCTAAAAGAAAATATTTTCTGAATAAATTTAGGAAAAAAAAAAAACAATGAGAATACTTTGTTTCAAGTTCAGCTAAAATAAATTGTCCTAATAAAGATATAAGACTTTATTAGCAAAACTTGCTCAGAATATTCAAATACGCTTTTTAACTCATATTTTTTTTGGTTTTAGATGCTGTTTAAGATACAATAATTCGTATTAATTACTAGTCTTTTGATTCTTGGAATTACAGTGTCAGTGAAGACATGCTCACAGCAGTGATAGTGTTGTTAGATTGGTTACTAAAAAGTTTCTGAGCAGTTATGTAGTTCCCCGGACAGAGCCTAAACACCGTTGCTGAAAACAAAAACAAAATTTTAAAATGTTAATAAACAATAATCAAGATAGTAAAATGTGTAAAAAAAATTCATGACAGTGGCTGAAATATATGTGGAAGGCTCCTCGCCAAAACACCTGCCACCAATCTTGACAACTCACTACATTTACAACTTATCTATTACAAACTTCTCTGGTACACTCTCTCTCTCTCTCTCTTTAAAGGCAGTTAAAATGGTGGCTAACATACTAAGGTCCCTCTCCTTATCTTCATAACAGTGACAACTTTTTGCCAGGCCATTTTGGAGTACCATTTGCAAGCTTCCTTGGTAACTAAATTTCATCAACCATCATAGAGACATGGTTGCTAGCTGTAGTGAAGGTGACCCATCTAAGAAATTAAGCAACCCAAACATACACAAAAAGGAATCTGTCTCAAAAGTACAATGATTATATGGAGTCCACAAGCTGCTGAAGTGGCAATTTATCTCTGAATGCAAACTGATATGGAAGGGATATGTTGATCCTGGCAGCAGACACCCTGTCTCATATCAGTTACATGATAAAATGTATCCCCTGTTCATGCTGAAAAGTAGTTGGGAATAACAAGGGTATCAAACCATCAAAAATCATGTCTCACACACACACAAAAAAAGCAATAGCTGCAGCAGTAGTCAGTTGGTATGTCAGATAATAAAGGACTGTGGGGACTCTGTCAAACTCAGCATAGAAAAACAGACCCATGAAAATCTCTCTCTCTCTCTCTCATTCCATTCTAAATAAATGAGAGGATTTATAAATATTCAATATAAACAACAAATACTGCCAATTTGGAAATAACATAGCCCTTTCTTTGGTGATAAATTTTGAACAAAAAAATAAAAAATATCAAACTACATCTCACTGATAATATTTTCAGTTAAGGAGAAATGGTTATAATTCTAATAAATGAAGACTGTGGAAAATAAGATATTTTTAAAATGTTTACATTCTTTATTTTCTCTCTCTCTGAAAATTTAAACAAAATGAAAATTATCTTAATGAAACTTAAAAAACAAAAAAACATTTTTCAAAATAATACAGAAACTGATATAATCCCTATTTTAGTAGATCAAGAAATGATATCAGATGTTTGTGCCTTTAGAAAACATCACATTATACTTACTTTATCTAAATCTTCCTTCGTCTTTTCCTCAAGTGATCGTATATCCTCTAAAGTCATGCCAAACCAATAATCAGTCCAACAAAATACCTGACGATGAAAATTATTGAAAATTCGTTTCTCTTGCTGTAAAAAAAAAAAAAAGGTTATTAAAATTTTCCCTTTTCAATGTAAATTATTTACTTGAGTAGTTTAACAATTTGCATTAGACAACACCTTACAATCCATCTTTCTAAATGATCTTTACATGATCTTAATATATAAACAGAAAAGGAGTGCAAAACGTTGTGAGACACCGATGGAGTAGAACCATCCAATTCATGCTAGTAAGGTAAAACGGATGTCTGATGATGATTAGAGTTACAGTCGGATATAAGTTGCAACTAAAGTTGGGGGTGCGACTTATAATCACATCCTATAAAAAAAATCTTCAAATATTTTCTAGGTACAAGCCATGTCTGAAGTTCTCACACTTGGAATAACCAAAAAAACCTAAATTGCTAATTTCAAAGCCAAGAAGTACATGGAAGACGATCTTTATATTTCTTTACTTCTGTTAGTATGAAATACACAATTAATTAAAAAAAAAGAAGTTCATTGGTTGTTTGTTTAGTACCATACCTGTCTTTCTTTAATTTGATGCTATGTTATTTGTTAACATGAAGAGAAAGAGCAATTTGCATAATATCACTTTCATTGAATACACAAAGTCACATTTGAATCGAGCTGCAAAAAAGTCACTGCGACATAGTCGGGTCAATGATAAAATTCCCGATTTGAACCTTATAAGTCAGGGGTGCGTCTTATAGACGAGGGTGTCTTATAGTCAAGTATATACAGTACATGTTCACTGGAATAATACTCAGTTGTAAAACATATACCCCAACCCTATTTGTACGCATACTATGTTACAATAAACTGAGTGGACTACATACTAAGGACCAGCAAAATAATGTCAAAAGTCACCGAGTAGACACATTAAAAAATCTGTTAAATACATACATTTGTATAAAAAAAATAACATTGTAAATAATGATGATGAATACAAATAAAAGAATTCATATGAAGTATAATGTTGATCGTTTGCAGTTTTTGAAACAACTCTTTAAAAAAATGTCCTTGTATGTTGGACAAACTGATTCTGTGATTTTATTTGTTTCCCTATATCAAAATGCTTATGTCTATCTCATTTTACCTATAAAATTTGGAGTAAATTTTAACTAAATATCTACAAAATGATATCCCATACATGAATTATAATCAACACCATATGATAATTTAACCAAAACTTGAAATTGGTGTAAGAAATGTTGGAGTACAAAAATACTTACCCCTTGGATAAATTTTTCTATTTGTGATTGTAATCCCATCCATGAAAAGTTTACAGACACTAATTTATAACAGGTCATAACAGGGTCGACTTCATCCTAAAAAAAAAAGAAAGAAAAGAAAAAACTTATCAATTTTAAATAGTAAGACTACAAACAGCTCTGGATGTACAAAATTTAAATTATAGATATGTTATCATAGGTAATTGTATTTAAGGTGCAGAGCAAATGGAAGAAGCTGGAAAGTTTTGTTTTTACATATAATCATGTAAAGTATATGTCATCAGTGACAACAGAAAAAAATGGGACTGTATTACGTACTTCTTGAATTTTAGAAACAAGTGATCTGAGAAAGTAAATAGGTTTTAGAGACATATCAATTTTAAAATTTAATTGAAACACCTACGGGAGCCAGACACTGACATCATCTTTATAACTAGTAATTATTTCAATCATGAAGAAACCTGAAAATATTTTTTTTAATGTTTTGAGCTTTCCACCAATTTTGCAAAGTATCAACTTGAGTAAAAAGTAAGCAACGTTTTGAAGCATGAAAAATTTGTATCGGATTTTTGCAGAGTTTTGAATTTTTTAAAACATCTTTTTGCAATTGTCTGATAATACAGACAGACTTGCCCAGATACATCAATAAATTAACATTGATATTTTTTTCACCATTGTTACAGTCATCTGAAATGGAACTGTCAAAGCACGATATTTGAGCAATTTTGCTATTCAACTTCAAAAAAAGACGTAAAGCAGCTGAAACTGCTTGTGGTATCAATGAAATGTTTGGTGAGGAAATGACCAGTGAGTGGTCAGGGTGAAAATAGTTTAAACGATTTTTCAGTGGAGACCTAAGCCTTGAAGTTCGTGAGCATAGTGGACACCCATCAGTCATTGATGACAGTTAATTAAAGACTGTCATTGAGAAAGATCCACATAAAACCACTCGACAACTGGCAAAAGAACTTCAAGTTAGCCAGAAAACTGCCTGCAACCATTTGCATGTGATCGGAAAATCAAAAAAGCTTGACAAATTTGAATGACAATCAGAAAATGCACAGATATGAAATTTGCTCATCGCTTCTTCTCCATAACCAGATTGATCCATTTCTCAACTGTGTTTCAACTTGTAATGAAAAGTGAATTCTGTACAATAATAAAAAATGTTCTTCACAGTGGTTGGACCATAATGAAGCACTGAAAAACTTTCCTAAACCTGAACTCTTCAAAAAGAAGGTTATGGTGACTATTTGGTGGTGTACTACTGGACTCATCCACTATAGCTTCTTAAAACCAGGAAAATCCATTACTGCAGAAACATTGTCATGAAATTGCCAAAATGAACGAAAAACTGCAACTCAGCCACCCAGACTGGTCAACAGAAGTGAGCCAATCATTCTTTATGACAAAGCTCGACCACATGTTTCACTAATGATGCTCCAGAAGTTGAGGGAACTTGGCTATGAAGTTCTTCCCCGGACCTTTCTCCTACCGACTACCACTTTTCCAAGCACCTTGTTGGTTTCCTGTGAGAGAAGGAGTTAAAAAATCAAACCGATGCTGGAAGTATGTTCAAAGAGTTCATCAGCTCCAGAATTCCAGATTTTTATGTTACCAGAATAAACAAACTTGTAATGTTTTGGCAAAAATGTGTTGATACTTACTTTGATGAATAAAATTTCCGCATTGTTGAAATATATTGTGATGAATTTCACGTTTCAAAATATTGCTTAATTTTTACTCAGCCTGATAGAATAAAATACAGAGGCACGTATTGAATAATTCAAATGAAATATTTACCATCCAGTTGCCTATTAAAGGTCCTCGACCAGTCTTTTCAGATTTATATATTGTTGGGTCTTCATCTTTCTTATAGTCCTGGTAAAATAGAATCAATAATTATGAAACTTTAAAAAGCTGAATTTTGAAACAAAAAATACAATTCAACTTCTGCTGATGTATTGGGTCATCCCATAAATAATGTGGCTTTTTCAACTCTATGAACTAAAAGTGGGAGGGGGACGGGACAATCTCCCTGCATAAACTTGCTATAAGAGCAGGTAGAAATTTTACCTTAATTTTATTCTTAGTACATGTTTTGAAGAGTGCAGTTCAGTTTTAACAGTTATTTTTTCAAAGCTATAATGGAAGTGACTAAGGAGCATATTCTGCATATTTTGCTTTATCAGTTCATCATAGTCCTCCAGGCAATAACAGAGGAATTCAAGACTGGATGCCTCTGGGAGCTTCTCTATGCTGATGACCTTGCTCTAGTAGCTGAATCACTATCAGAACTAGAGAAGTTTCAGGTATGGAAGCAAGGTCTAGAATTGAAGGCCCTCAGAGTCAATCTAGCAAAAACCAAAGTCTTAGTAAGTAGGAAGGCAGACAGATCACAAATCCCTTCAGGTAGATGGCCTGCTTGATCTGTAGAAAAGGTATAGGCAGAAACTCCATAAGATGTACCCGATGTAAGCTATGGACATATAAGAGGTGCAGCAATATCAAAGGAAGGCTAACTGGGAAGATAGTTTTTGTGTGTGGCAATAAACACTGAAAATGTGCAGAAAACAGCTTCTGTCACATGCCGAGGGAAAAAACTACAAGTAGTTGATAGCTTCCATTACCTAGGTGACCAAGTCAGTAGCAGGGGTGGATGCTCTGAGAGTGTAGCTGCTAGAATAAGAATAGCCTGGGCAAAATTCAGAGACTTCAGGCTTTCTCACTCAGAGTAAAAGGTAGACTGTATGACACATGTGTGAACGGCCATGCTACATGGCAGTGAAACATAGGCCGTGACTGCTGAGGATATGCATAAGCTTGCAAGAAATTAAGCTAGTATGCTCCGCTGGATGTGTAATGTCAGTGTGCATACATAACTGACTCTAAGTAGCTTGAGAGAAAATCTGGACATAAGAAGTATTAGAAGTGGTGTGCAAGAGAGACGACTGCACTGATATGGTCAAGTGTTGCGTATGGATGAGGACAGCTGTCACACCCTAGCAGTAGAGGGAACCTGTGGAAGAGGTAGACCCAGGAAGACATGGGATGAAGTGGTGAAGTATGGGCCTCATAGAGGCGATGATGAGTGACCGAGACCTTTGGAGATATGTTGCGCTTGAGAAGACCTAGCAAGCCAAGTGAGACCTAATTGTGGCCTATGCCAGTGCAGCATAACCAGCTCATTTAAGAGTACCTTTCAATCATTGGGCAATAAACTGTGGTTGGGAAGACCTGCTGAGTCAAGTGAAGTCATCGCCGTGGCCGATGGCAGTACTACCTGACTGGCATCCATACCAGTGGCATGTAAAATGAACCATTCAAGCATGGTCAATGCCAGTGCAGCCTCACTGGTCTCGTGCCAGTGGCACAAAAAAGCACCTTTCAAGCATGGTTTTTGCCAGTGCCACCTGACTGGCTCCCATGCCTGTCACACGTAAAAAGCACCATTCAAGTGTGGTTGACACCAAAACCTCGTGCCGGTGGCACGTAAAAAGCACCCACTACACTCTCAAAGTGGTTGGCGTTAAGAAGGGCATCCAGCTGTAGAAACCTTGCCAGATCAGATAGGAGCCTGGTACAGCCTTCTTGCTTGCCAATCCTCAGTCAAACAGTCCAACCCATACCAGCATGGAAAGCAGACATTAAACAACAATGATGATGATGAGTTCAATAACGGTAACAACAAACACAACAGAAAGTGCAAAGAATATTGATGCAGTAAATGGGGATCAGGCAATAAGTGTAAGTTAGTGTCAATAGTGGTTCCAGAAATTCCAAGCTGGAAACTACAGCCTAGAAGATGAGCCTCAACCTGGAAGATCTGTAGAGCTCGGCGAGGACGTCCAGCAAACCCTAGTGGAACAAAATCCGATTGTAACTGTTGAGGAACTAACAGAGAAGATTGGTTTAGGTCATTCAACCATTCATTGACACTTGCATACCATCGGAAAAGTCAGTGAATTGGGTTCCTCACAAAGTTTCCGAGTCTAATCGTGTGCAAAGAGTGAATGTGTGCTCTTCTTTGCTGTCATATCTCACAAATGAACCTTTTTTGGACCAAATAGTGACTGGTGACGAGAAATGGGTTCTCTATAATAATGTCAAGCACCGAAGACAGTGGTTAGGGAAAGGAAAAACACCAGCTTCCTAAGCAAAAGGTCTTCACCCACATAAGGTGTTGTTATCTGTTTGGTGGGATATGAAAGGTTTAGTCCATTTTGACCTTTTAAACCCAAACCAAACAATAACAAAGGAGATCTACTGTGAGCAGCTTAAGTCAATGCCAGAAGAAAAACGACCATTTTTGGTTTCAAGATGAAAAGTATTCTTTCATCAGGATAATGCTTGGCTACATACAGTGAGGATGACATTCCAAAGGCTGGAGCAGTCTGAATGGGAAACGATGCCCCACCCACCATATTTGCCAGACATTGCTCCATTTGATTATCAAATGTTAGATAATCTTCAAAATCATTTAGATGGAAAAAATTTGAATTCTGTGGACAAGGTCAGAACAGTACTCAAGGAGTACTTTTCATCATGGACAAGTGAATTTTGGAAGAGGGGCCTTGCAAGTCTACCAGATAGATGGGAGAAGATTGTAGAAAATGAAGGAGAGTATATTTTACATTAAAAAAAACTTTTGAAAAATAAAAGTATAAAAAAAAGCCATTATTTATGGGATGACCCAATACAAAGAAACCTCAAATTTCTAACTTGTCTTCTACAGCTGCTTTGCAAAGACATTCACACACACTTGCGAATATTAATTAGTTACTTAAACTAACTAAAATAGTTTTGCTGTTATTGATTTGAATTTTAAAAATTTTGTGCCTATTATTCAAAATGTAAAAAAATTCATAGTGGAGAGATAGAAAATATATGTAGATGATTAAACAGGTGAGAACAGGTAATAGTACTTGGATGTCAAAATGGAGGCATCTAAACACTTAAAACAAGATTAAGAAAGAAACTCATTTTAATAAATGAAAATGCATCTATATTGATAAAACATTACTTCACCCAGTTTATTCTGAGCACATTTTATACATCTTCTAAAGATTGTCAGGCACATAATCTTTATAAGGTATATCCATATGCTTGATAAAAAAATAAAAAAACATGTTATCATCATCATCATCGTTCAATGTCCGCTTTCCATGCTAGCATGGGTTGGACGATTTGACTGAGGACTGGCGAACCAGATGGCTGCAGCAGGCTTCAATCTTGCTCTGGCAGAGTTTCTACAGCTGGATGCCCTTCCTAATGCTAGCCACTCCGATAATGTAGTGGGTGCTTTTATGTGCCACCGGCACAAGGCCAGTCAGGCAGTACTGGCAACAACCTCGCTCAAATCTTTTACACATGCCACCGGCAAAGGTGCCAGTAAGGCGATGCTGGTAATGATCACACTCGAATGGTGCCTTTTACGTGCCACCGGCACGGAGGCCAGATAGCCGCTCTGGCAACAATCATGTTCGGATGGTGCTCTTAACACCCTACTAGCATGGGGCTCGAGTGCCAGTAAGGCGACACTGGTAACAATCACACTCAAATGGTGCCTTTTATGTGCCACTGGCACAGAAGCCGGTTAGCAGCTCTATCAACGATCACACTCGTATGGTGCTATTTGCACCCAGGTGCTGCTCACACACTCATAAATTGGATCTAATTAATTGTTGATGACAAAAAGAAGTACTACTAAGGACTCAAAAAATGTATTTACCTTAGAAGAAACAACAGAGTTGTTTGCAATATCAATCATAACAACAGTCCTACTTTTTAAATGTTCAGGTGAAAGACTGTGAGCCTGCAATGGAAATAATTTATATGACTTGTTAGACAAAAATAAAGAAATATCAAAATGAAAAATAGAGAGAAGTGTAAAAGCAAAATATACAAATTTGACAGTGTGAACAGTATGTACACAGGTGGAATATGAAATGGGGAGGGCAGTACCCAACAGTCTTACAAGAAACTTTTGATAAAGAAATTCATCAAAAGTGGTAGAATGTTGGTAAGCAAGTTCCAATCAGAGAACAATCAACACAGTCTTCAAATATATAGTGACTGTCACCAAGCCAGTGACCTCAAGACGTAACCATGTTTTTTCCCTGGCCGCTTACATGGATGAAATTACCTTACACTAAAGCAATGAAGCAATGGAAAAGTGACATATCTCCAATTTCCTTAACTTTGGATAGAGGAGAAAGCTGAAGTGGATAATATATTGTACTACAGATACAATCTATTGCAACTGTTTTGTGTAGGCCAGAATGTCAAAGTCCAATCTGCTTCTTTGCAGCATGTTCAAAAAAATATCAACATGCCAAACAAGCAGATGTGTGTAATAGTCTGGGAGATATAATCATTGCAGATCAGAATGGAAAACAATAAATTCTCCCAAACACAGGCAAAGCAAACACATTTACAGGCAAAGCACTACTAAGATATGATAGCTGACTACCATAAGGAAATTTAGAAAACCAACATTGTTTGTGAGATTTACCTGCAATCCAAAGTAGCAAGAAATTCTAAAGGAACTTAATGTAGATCACAATACTATAGACTGTCCTGACGAGTTTTCAAATTGAAGTAGCAGGAACTTCCGCTAGATTTTGAATCGGGTATTTTGGGAAAAGTCCATGTGAACACAACTGAATTCCAACATACAAGTTGTTTTTGTTGAACTTCCCAATCCTTCCCAATGCATATTTGATTTTTGTCATTTGGTAAAAAAGCATATGATACAGGGATCGTGTGAAGAACAGAATGCAGCTTTACTTTGTATGTTAAGCAGACATTACAGTAAGAATTACCTCTGTGAGTTTTCTACAAAAAATTTTAAGTAGTGGTGACATTAAGGTGGATAATTGACTACAATAGTTAATGGTGTGAATCTGTCAAAGCTGTCAAATATCTATCATCATTTTAACATCTACTTTCCCATGCTCACATGAAGCAGATTTTTCTATGGCCAATTGGCTTTCCTGTCACCTACTGTTACCTGCTTCCAAAGTAAGGTAATACTTTACCCAGGTTGCATGTTTTCACAGAAGACTGGAAACAAAACATTGTGCTTGTATGGCAGTGATGTCAAGATTCAATATCAAGACGCACACAATGTGCTTCTTTCAGTTTCCATCTTCCAAATCTGCAAGACTTTCGTTGAACAGAGGGCTAATGGTTCCTTGGATTTCTCTTCAATTATCTGATACCAATTTACCATTCATTCTAAAAAAATTGCAATTCCCTGTAAGGCCTGCTTTTGTTAAGTTGATAAACAAGTATCAAGAATAAAGTTTAGAAGTGAAAAATTCTATCTTCCAACTCCAGTGTTCTAACACAGACAAACACATGTTGCTTTCAGAAAAGCGAATGTTCCAATAAAAACTGGGAGTGTTTGCAAATCAAAGCGAATTCAACCACAAAGCCAGAAAGTCACATCATAATGATGAATATCGAACTATGACCAGGAACATTGTTTATGAAGCAGTCATCTAAGTGAATGCAAATATACAACACATACTGAACTTGCAGAATATGAAACAAAAATCTTGCCTTTTTTGCTGCCAGAAAAGCAATAGCTATTAAATTAGTAATAAAAATATTTCAAGGAGTAAACTTTTGCCATCAGTACACTAATATTTGGAAATGTACTTAGCTGAGGTAAAATGTACTACAAACTACATAATTAGATCAATAACTAAGCTTCATATCTTCAGCCTAAGGCAAGCTTATGTATAAGAAGGTCATTGCATCCAAAGTGAAATTTGTACAGCAATAAATATAAAAAGTAGTTATAACTTTCTATCTAAGAGGAAAAAAAAAAATCAAACAAAAAACTAAACATAATTCAAAAGGAAAATGGAAGTTTTTTTCACACATTCCTGAAAAATAAAATTAAACAGATTCTTAATCAATTAAGAATGAGCATTACTAAAGATGAAATCCCATAAGTATTCCAGCTAGATATTTCCTATAATGACAAAGAGAGTAAAAGAATGTAAGAGAAAAAGTGGAAAGGAAACTAATGTTAAACAAACTCACATTTTCAATTTGTCCATTGCCTGGTAGATGAATAGTTTCAATTTTTAATACAAAAGCATTTTTCATGTAGCCAGGATTCTGGAAGAAAAAAAAATGTGTAGTAAAGTGCATTTGCAGTACTAACAGTTTCTATCTTACATTTACACTACAACATTTTCTTCAGGTGTTATACCACAAATATATATTATAAGTATGTATGAATGTGCATATTTGTTTACAAAAGTCACTTGCTATGAGCAGCATTGTTGCCCTTTTTTCTCCTGTCAAAGAATCATTCACTTTACATCTTTGAGACACCTTATTTGAGAAACATAATAGTGACAAGAAGATCATCTGGCTGTAAAGCAATGCTTCAATAACAAACACATGTAAACCCATTAAAAAAAAACCAAACGTAAAACAAATAAATGAATATAGTAATTTAAGAGCTGTAAATTATATCAAATTATATTTTACATGTTGCAAACATTAGCTAATATAAAACTCACTATAGTGGATAAAGAACCTAATATGGGTATGGTTCTTGTATAAATAACATTTGCATGTGTGTGCATACAGTTTAAGTGTTTAAGATGTGCATTATTCATACATATGAATGCATGATAGGGATATACACATTTGTATCTATCTACCTATCTATCTATACATATACACATACAAATATATATATATATATATATATATATATATATACACACATGCGCACACACACACACATATATATATGCACATTTGTGTGCATTACAAAAGTAAATTTATAAGTTTGAGTTTATATTTATACTGGCATGTGTGTGTGAATACATGCATATACAGACACACACAAATAGAAATGGATAAATAATACAAGAATTGAAATCCTCTTTATGTAGTCTTTTGTTTTAAGACAAAACTGCACATTGTCATGATAAAATGTTTTAATATTAATGCATAAGTCCATGTGCCCGAAAATTTTTCAAGAGAATCCAACCCTTAAAAGTCTCAAAAACGTAAAATTCCAATCATTTTATATAAAGCTGTCACCATTTTATGAAAATGAGAAGAAAATGTGCTAAAAGTACACACACACACACACGCACACACACACACAAATAAAATAGATAAATACAACTATGTGTCACTCAGAACAAAGTTATACACAGAGACACATATAAACACACATGCGAAAATCAGGCCTACAAACACACATGAGGGGGTGCTGAAAAGTTTCTGGCTTTAAGGGTATCACAAAAGGCCTGGCTGAGGCCCAACCTTCCAAGTTCTGTTACAGGGCCTAGAAAACTTGAAAGACTGCTGCATAAGTGTATGAATCTGAGAGGGGAATATGATGAATGAAATAATAATTAACTGATCCTCCTGTATTTTCTTTTACTTAAAGCCAGGAACTTTTCTGTACATCCTCGTAAAATAATGAAAACTGTATAGAAATTTACACATACAAAAAGACACATGTAAACCTAAATACAATATTTAAATTTTTAAAAAATCATTCACACACATTTCTCTAAAAAAAAAAAATAAAATCATTCACACACACATTTCTCTAAAAAAATATCATTCACACATACATTCTCTAAAAAAAAAAAATCATTTACACACATTTCTCTAAAAAAAAAAAAAAATCATTTACACAATTTCTCTAAAAAAAAAAAAATCATTTACACACATTTCTAAAAAAAAAAAAATCATTTACAACATTTCTCTAAAAAAAAAAAAATCATTACACACATTTCTCTAAAAAAAAAAAAAATCATTTACACACATTTCTCTAAAAAAAAAATCATTTACACTTTCTCTAAAAAAAAAAAAAAATCATTTACACACATTTCTCTAAAAAAAAAAAATCATTACACACATTTCTCTAAAAAAAAAAAATCATTTACAAACATTTTCTTAAAAAAAAAAAAATCATTTACACACATTTCTCTAAAAAAAAAAAAAATTTACACACATTTCTCTAAAAAAAAAAAAAAATCATTTACACACATTTCTAAAAAAAAAAAAAATCATTTACACACATTTCTCTAAAAAAAAAAAAATCATTTACACACATTTCTCTAAAAAAAAAAAAAATCATTACACACATTTCTCTAAAAAAAAAAAAAACATTTACACACATTTCTAAAAAAAAAAATCATTTACACACATTTCTCTAAAAAAAAAAAAAAATCATTTACACACATTTCTCTAAAAAAAAAAAAAATCATTCACACATTTCTCTAAAAAAAAAAAAAATCATTTACACACATTTCTCTAAAAAAAAAAAAAAAAATTCATTCTCTAAAAAAAAAAAATCATTTTACACATTTCTCTAAAAAAAAAAAAATCATTTACACACATTTCTCTAAAAAAAAAAAAAAATCATTACAAACATTTCTCTAAAAAAAAAAAAATCATTACACACATTTCTCTAAAAAAAAAAAAAATCATTTACACCATTTTCTAAAAAAAAAAAAATCAACACATTTCTTTCTCTAAAAAAAAAAAATCATTTACACACATTTCTCTAAAAAAAAAAAAAATCATTTACACACCATTTCTCTAAAAAAAAAAAAAAAAAATCATTTACACACATTTCTCTAAAAAAAAAAAAATCATTTACACACCATTTCTCTAAAAAAAAAAAAAATCATTTACACCACATTTCTCTAAAAAAAAAAAAAAATCATTTACACACATTTCTCTAAAAAAAAAAAATCATTTACACAATTTCTCTCCCAAAAAAAAAAAACATTTACACACATTTCTCTAAAAAAAAAAAAATCATTTACACACATTTCTCTAAAAAAAAAAAATCATTTACACACATTTCTCTAAAAAAAAAAAAATCATTTACACACATTTCTCTAAAAAAAAAAAAAATCATTTACCACACACATTTCTCTAAAAAAAAAAAAAAATCATTTACACCATTTCTCTCAAAAAAAAAAAAAAAATCATTTACACACATTTCTCTAAAAAAACAAAAATCATTTACACACATTTCTCTAAAAAAAAAAAAAAAAAATCATTTACACACATTTTCTCTATTACAAAAAAAAAAAATCATTTACACACATTTCTCTAAAAAAAAAAAATCATTTACACACATTTCTCTAAAAAAAAAAAAAAAATTTCATTTACACACATTTCTCTAAAAAAAAAAAAAATCATTTACACACATTTCTCTAAAAAAAAAAAAATCATTTACACAAATTCTCTAAAAAAAAAAATCATTTACACACATTTCTCTAAAAAAAAAAAAAATCATTTACACACATTTCTCCAAAAAAAAAAAAAATCATTTACACACATTTCTCTAAAAAAAAAAAAATCATTTACACACATTTCTCTAAAAAAAAAAAAAAATCATTTACCACACATTTCTCTAAAAAAAAAAAAAAATCATTTACACACATTTCTCTAATAAAAAAAAAATCATTTACACACATTTCTCTAAAAAAAAAAAAAAAATCATTTACACACATTTCTCTAAAAACAAAAAAAAATCATTTACACACATTCTCTAAAAAAAAAAAAATCATTTACACACATTTCTCTAAAAAAAAAAAAAAATCATTTACACACATTTCTCTAAAAAAAAAAATCATTTACACACATTTCAAAATAAAAAAAAAAAATCATTTACACACTTTCTCTAAAAAAAAAAATCATTACACACATTTCTCAAAAAAAAAAAAAATCATTTACACACATCTCTAATAAAAAAAAAATCATTTACACACATTTCTCTAAAAAAAAAAAATCATTTACAACATTTCTCAAAAAAAAAAAAAATCATTTACACACATTTCTCTAAAAAAAAAAAAAAATCATTTACACACATTTCTCTCAAAAAAAAAAATCATACACACATTTCTCTAAAAAAAAAAAAAATCATTTACACACATTTCTCTAAAAAAAAAAAAAAATCATTTACACACATTTCTCTAAAAAAAAAAAAAATCATTACACACATTTCTCTAAAAAAAAAAAAATCATTTACACACATTTCTCTAAAAAAAAAAATCATTTACACACATTTCTCTAAAAAAAAAAAATCATTTACACATTTCTCTAAAAAAAAAAAAATCATTTACACACATTTCTCTAAAAAAAAAAAAATCATTACACCATTTCTCTAAAAAAAAAAAATCATTTACACACATTTCTCTAAAAAAAAAAAAAATCATTACACACATTTCTCTAAAAAAAAAAAAATCATTTACACACATTTCTCTAAAAAAAAAAAAATCATTTACACACATTTTCTTAAAAAAAAAAAATCATTTACACACATTTCTCTAAAAAAAAAAAAAATCATTTACACACATTTCTCTAAAAAAAAAAAAATCATTTACACACATTTCTCTAAAAAAAAAAAAAAATCATTTACACACATTTCTCTAAAAAAAAAAATCATTTACACACATTTCTCTAAAAAAAAAAAATCATTTACACACATTTCTCTAAAAAAAAAAAAAAAATCATTTACACACATTTCTCTAAAAAAAAAAAAAATCATTTACACACATTTCTCTAAAAAAAAAAAAATCATTTACACACATTTCTCTAAAAAAAAAAAATCATTTACACACATTTCTCTAAAAAAAAAAAAAAATCATTTACACACATTTCTCTAAAAAAAAAAAAAATCATTTACACACATTTCTCTAAAAAAAAAAAAAATCATTTACACACATTTCTCTAAAAAAAAAAAAATCATTTACACACATTTCTCTAAAAAAAAAAAAAAAATCATTTACACACATTTCTCTAAAAAAAAAAAAAAAATCATTTACACACATTTCTCTAAAAAAAAAAAAAATCATTTACACACATTTCTCTAAAAAAAAAAAAAATCATTTACACACATTTCTCTAAAAAAAAAAAATCATTTACACACATTTCTCTAAAAAAAAAAGAAATCATTTACCACATTTCTCTAAAAAAAAAAAAAAATCATTTACACACATTTCTCTAAAAAAAAAAAAAATCATTTACACACATTTCTCTAAAAAAAAAAAAAAATCATTTACACACATTTCTCTAAAAAAAAAAAAAAAAATCATTTACACACATTTCTCTAAAAAAAAAAAAAAATCATTTACACACATTTCTCTAAAAAAAAAAAAAATCATTTACACACATTTTCTAAAAAAAAAAAAAAATCATTTACACACATTTCTCTAAAAAAAAAAAAAATCATTTACACACATTTCTCTAAAAAAAAAAATCATTTACACACATTTCTCTAAAAAAAAAATCATTTACACACACATTTCTCTAAAAAAAAACTCATTTACACACACATTTCTCTAAAAAAAAAAAAATCATTTACACACATTTCTCTAAAAAAAAAATCATTTACACACACATTTCTCTAAAAAAAAAATCATTTACACACACATTTCTCTAAAAAAAAAAAATCATTCGCACATACATTTCTCTAATAAAAAAAAAAATCATTTACACACACATTTCTCTAAAAAAAAAAGTCATTCACTCACACATTTCTCTTAAAAAAAAAAAAATCATTCACACACACATTTCTCTTAAAAAAAAAAAAAATCCCACACCTGGTCCAAAATCTCACTTTCTCTCCCCCTCTATATCTCATCATTGATTTTATATTCAGTTTCCATGTTGGCACAGGCTGGATGTTTTGACAGGATCAAATGGGGTGGAGGAAAACATTACTCCAGTGTCTCAGTTTTGGCTGGGTGGCATTTTAATGGCATCAGCACCAGTGAGTTTGCCTTGTAACTTGCAAGACTAAAGAGTCCTCCCAACTAAGAGGGAAAATATGAGATAGAATGGTTGCTCTATGTGAAGTATTTGAGAGGTAGGTTAAAGTACAATGGGAGGAGTGTACATATACATGTGTGTGTATACATATACACACACACATACACACATATATATATATATATACATACAGAAGTGCAGACATGGCTGTGTAGTGAAGAAGCTTGCTTTGCAACCATGAGGTTCCAGGTTCAGTCCCACGGTGTGGTGCCTTTAGCAAGTTTTTACTCCTACAGCCCCAGACCAATCCATGTCTTGTGAGTGAATTTGGCAGACAGAAACTGTGTGTAAGACTAACATGTGTGTGTGTGTGTATTTGTTCCCCCCACCACTGCCTAGCAAAAGAGCCTGACAGGAGAAGTATCAGACTTAAAAAATAACAGCAGTCAATTTGTTTGACTAAACTCTTCAAGGTAGGGTCCCAGCATGGCTGCAGTCCAATGACTAAAACATCTAAAAACTATATAATACACAAAATATACACGGAGTGGTTGGCGTTAGGAAGGGCATCCAGCTGTAGAAACATTGCCAGATTAGACTGGAGCCTGGTGCAGCCTTCTGGCTTCCCAGAACCCCGGTCGAACCGTCCAACCCATGCTAGCATGGAGAACGGACGTTAAACGACGATGATGATGATGATGATATATATATATATGGTACAACAATGCACTATAATACAGACAATGGGATATATACCTGTTGTAATTTAGTCAGCCATAGTCTGATATGATATTTCAGAATAATATTCCTTCTTCAGATATTCTTAGATGGAGTTGCTGCTATAATTGGTTTTCTAATGGCTTTTCTTTTTTCTTTTTTGGAAGCATCTCAGCAGTGGTCTCATGATGCTCCTTCCGGAATTCCTCATGAGAAGTGAGTGAGGTCTGCCATGTCTCAATCTTGTGTGTGCTGGTACATCCGTAGCGCTGCTTCTAAGTTTCGTGTTATACGTGCAGTTTCCTTTTTTTTTTGTTATAAACTACAGATGAGCATATTATCAAAAATGAACCTACACGTATTCAGATGTATCTAAATAATGTATTGATTACCAACCTCCAGCCTGTTGTTAATTTGGGACCCTATGTATGAGTATAGCTTCCTTAATTCTTAAATTACCCAAATTTCTTTCATTGGCCTCAATTGCGACTGCTACGCTTTTGTCGGTGTTCCAGCATCTGTCTCAATGTTTTCTGAAGGAGGAAGCTCTCGTGTTCAGATGTTCGTTGATGCGAATGTGTAACGGTCTTGTTGTGCTACCCACATGGAACTTGTTGCATTTCTTACATTGTATTCTATACACAACATTTACCTGTTGGCATAAATCTGTGTCATGGATGGGACAGTTTGTTAGTGTACCTTGATTGTTGTCCTTCGTTTGTTTTTTAGTGAGGTATCCTCTCAGAGAGGGGCCGGAGTGGGCTAGTTGTATGTCTAGCCCTTCTCTTCTTATGGCTCTTTGGAAGGATGTAGTTATCTTCTCGCTAAAATGGGGTATTTTAAGGAAGCATGTGTTACTGGGTTTTCTATGTGTTCAGTGTGTTGGTCGTCTTGAGTACTTAATTTGATTTACAATGGATCTAGGGTACCCGTTGGTTTTCAATATATCTAGGAAGCGTGTAGTGTGGGTTACCTTGTCCTCCATTCTGCTGCACTTACTCTAGATGCGTGCAAGTTCATTTTTGGCATAAGAAATTTGGGTAATTTAAGAATTAAGGAAGCTATACTCATACATAGGGCCCCAAATTAACAACAGGCTGGAGGTTGGTAATCAATACATTATTTAGATACATCTGAATACGTGTAGGTTCATTTTTGATAATATGCTCATCTGTAGTTTATAACAAGAAAAAAAGGAAACTGCACGTATAACACGAAACTTAGAAGCAGCGCTACGGATGTACCAGCACACACGAGATTGAGACATGGCAGACCTCACTCACTTCTCATGACGAAGCCTTCCAGCTTCACAGACCCCAGTTGACCCGTCCAACCCATGCTAGCATGGAAAGCGGACGCTAAATGATGATGATGATGATGACTATGGCTGACTAAATTACAACAGTTCTTATATCCCATTGTCTGTATTATAGTGCATTGTTGTACCATTCAAAACATTTTATTCTTTACAAACAATACACAATGCTTCAAGCTAACTACAATACTCTCCTATATATATATATATATATATATATATATATATATATATATATATATATATAATACTATGGCTGCAGGTTCAAGAGAAGACAGTTACTCCATGTGCCACACTGAGATGGAACCCAAAACCATGCTGTTACAAATTGCACTTCTTAACCACAGAGCAATGCATGTACCTACATACACAATTTTTTTAAAATAAAATCTGAAATTGTATCTATCGACTTAGCACTAATGTACCACAGTATATTATATATATTTTGTGTATTATATACTTTTTATCATTGGACTGCAGCCATGCTAGTACCCCACCCTGAAGAGTTTAGTCAATGCAGCAGTATAAACATAAAAATGCATGAGCTTTCAACTACATTTAGTGGTCGAGCTTGAGTTCTTTCACTACTTCAGAAAACAGACTAGAAACTCATAAGAGGACTGAATAAATATTCACATATTGAATATAATTAAGGAATCATGATTTGCTATATCAATCAATAGACAAGTCAAGAACATGAAAACATCTATGAATCTGTTGCCTAAATTCAGAGGAAAACAAAAGTTATAAACTATTTGCTTCACTTAATTAAAGATGTTTAAAATAAAGATATTTTTAAAATTATTTGAACTTATTATTTGATAGTGTAAAGTGATCTACTAACAGGGATATCATGATTCAGATGAAAGCAAGTCAGTATTATCAACTGCTTACAAAATTGGTATGCTGTAGTTCTGAAGCAGAAATAATTAGATTCTTCTTACAATATCTCCAATTTTAATTTTGAAGTATTTCAGAGGAGGATGGGGTAAACTACCTGCATAAACCTGCTATAAAAGCAGGTAGTAATTTTACCTTGTCCTTATTCTTAGTGCAAGTTTTGAAGAGTGCAATTTGATTATAATAGTTATTTTTTCAAAGCTATAATGGCAGTAACAAAGGAGCATAGCTGGCATATTTTGCTTTATGAATTCAATAAAGGCAACAATGCAATGGGAAGTGTGAGGAATATTAATGCAGTATATAGAAATTGGATAGTAAGCCAGTGTGAACAATGGTTTCAGAAATTCTAAGCCAGAAACTACAGCCTAGAAGATGAGCCTCATCCTGGAAGATCTGTAGAACTTGATGAGGATGTTCTGCAGACCCTTGTGGAACAAAATCCTATTGTAACTGTTGAGGAACTAGCAGAGAAGATTGGTTTAGGTCATTCAACCATTCATCGACACCTACATGCCATCCGAAAACGGCCATCTTTGGTTTCAAGATGAAAGGTGTTCTTTCATCAAGATAATGCTTGGCCACATACAGTGAGGATGACATTCCAAAGGATGGAGCAGTCTGAATGGGAAACGATGCCCCACCTACCATATTTGCGAAACATTGCCCTATCTGATTACCATTAATTCCAGTCTTCAAAATCACTTGGACGGAAAAAATATGAATTGTGTAGACGAGATCAGAACAGTACTGGAGGAGTACTTTTCATCACGGACAAATGAATTTTGGAAGAGGGGCCTTGCAAGTCAACCAGATAGATAGAAGAAGATTGTAGAAAATGAAGGAGAGTCTATTTTACATTAAAAAATAACTTATTTTAGAAAATGCAGTTGTATGAATTGCAGGAAGAAAAATGTAAGATTATAATTTGTTCAGTGTCTTTTTTTTTTTTTTATTTTTAATATAAGTTTCAACTACATAACTATAAAGTACAACCAGAAAAAAAATGTTAACTCTTCAAGCAGAAAATACTGTTTTTCATTATATATTCTCATAGAGACTTTATATTTCACCACAAAACCAAAAAATGTGTAAAATATACATACCAAATTGTAATTTAGCACTGAAAATTGTCAGTGGGATTTAACTTTTTATATAAAATGTCAACATAAGAACATTTATAAGGTACTTAATTAAATAGCTGTCTGCTTGAATATACTCTTAAAATTCCATTATATTAAAGCTCAATCACCCAATAATTATTTCTTTATTGTAATTAACCCTTTAGTACTCAAACCGGACAGATCAGGCCTCTCACACTTACTCTACAATGTCATTCTAAAAATAAATAATCACATCATCGAAATTTCAAAGCTGTGAGAAAAAGTTCGATAAATTTTTAATAATGTGAATAACATTTGACAGAGTAATCTGAATGCTAAAAGGTTAAAACAATTATCAATCAGTCATATTCTAGAAAATGAACAGAAACAATGTCATCATAAGAAACTTGCTGAACTCAAATAAACAACTCACTGTGATTACTGTTCGGCAATAAGGGTAAGCATTCCAGGCCTTTTCATGGATCTCCAGTGAACCCTTTGGTGCTATAAGTTTAATTATATGTGGCACTTTACTGAGAATTAAATAAAAAATAATTAAAACAAGCAATTGCAATTAAACATGTAAAATAATTGGCTTTACAAATATATAATTCTTTGATGCACAAAATTTTCATGACACACAATTACAATGTATAATCCTGATCCACTAGACACCACTTCAGATGAATCAAAACTGCATGCTTTAAAATATTCATATTCTAATTAAAGCTTACCATAATTTTCAGTAAGTAATTATATTCGTTACAAGCATCAGGTTTAATATATCAATAAATAAAAGTGATATTTTGATAAACTACACCAAACCCATTATTTATTTTATCGAAACACACAAGCAGTGAATTTTGCTGTATATATAGTCACTAAAGAATTAAGAATTTTTTTCATTTTAACATCACAAGACTTAAATCTTAAAATTAAAATTTCTCAGCACCATTACACCATTACATGCACAATTCAAAAGTTGAGATTTATTAAAAATAAAGCAAGTAAAAAATGTTCAGTTTTCTTACTCATTCAAATGGTACACCTTGTGTGTATATTGGCCCTCAGTATAAGTTTTGTTATTTGCACATAATGGGTCAGGAGGACAAAGTGAAGTTGCAGTAAATGGTTCATTCATTAATACTTCAACACCTTCTCCACCTCCAGTTTCCTTTTTACTTGTTTCAGCTACTGAATATAATTGAGCTATTTGGTACTGCAAAACAAAAAGAATAAATTTTAAGAGATGGTTTAAAATAAATTGGACTAATAGATCAAAAAGAAATACACAATGTCTGTTCAAAAAGAAATCTAACTCTTTGTTTGTACACAATTTAATTACCCTGCTACCAACATCTTTTCCAGTTTGGGAACCTGCTTTCACTAGTAAAACAGTTTTCACCGAGAATTTTCCCTCATCTCTTCTGTGGGTTTCAAATTTGAGAACAGAAAGTTTGTAAGGGCCAAATCCAGAGAATAGGGCAGCAGGATTATTCTTGCTCTAAAGCAGTGATTCTGAAACAGAGTCCACATAAGATTTTTGGGGATCAACACAAACAAAATAAATTGTTTACAGTATTATTTTATGGGTTCAGGAAAAAATGTTGCTTTCGATATATTGAAAGAGACAGCTAGGTTTCTTTCTGAATCGTGTTGCTCTAAATCATGTGAAACTAATTAAAAACAAAATTCAAGATCCCTTTTGCATTTCAGTGACTGCTTTTTCCTTTTTTTGGTGGGGGGGACACCAAACCACTATAATTAGTGTCTTTTTTGTTTTGACATCACAGCCACATTTTACCACCTGTAATGCCATTCTCAAAACATTTTCATCAGCATTCAAATGAGAAAACAAGTCATGATTATCTGGCTGATCTGATTCTGGTTTTATTCAGCTGTCAGCAAACATGGCGTAAATTTTGTGACAAGAAGGCAGCAACTTCAATGTTACTTAAAATTGTGTGCACAGCTCAAATAATGCTCTCATTGGTCCTATTGTAACACTACAAAAGTCTTAGTAAAAGTTTTCCCATTTGAAGGATTTTAGACAAATAAATCAACCCCAGTACTTTTAGCTTGATATTTATTCTATCAGTTTCTTTAACTGAACTGCTAAGTTATGAGGATGTAAATGCACCAACACCAGTTGTAAAGTGGTGATGGATGACAGACACATACACATATATATACAGTGGGTTTCATCCTGTTTCCATGTACCAAATCCATTCACAAGGCTTTGGTTGGCCCGAGGCTATAGTAGAAGACACTTGCCTAAAGTACTACACAGTGGGACTGAACCCAGAACCATGTGATTGGGAAGCAAGTGTCTTACCACTCAGCCATTCCTGCACCTACTTAAGCAAATTTAAGATTTGTTTAATTTAGAGTGTGTTGATCAAGGCGATCACTCCTGAATTTAAAAAAAAAAATCAGTAATCCAGAAAGGCTTTGAAAAATTCATGTTGAGCCTGTATTAGGTAAAAAATGATCTAATCATTATTCATAAGTTCAATGCATTAGTTTGTGAAATGGAAAATGCAGAAAACTTGACTTTGTAACATGTTCAAAGCAATAAAATGTACAAACACTGATTTCCCCAAAATTTAACATTTTTGTTACATATTATTACATATATCTTCACCCTCTTTCTGCTCTTAAAAAGGAAAACAAAAAATTCATAGCCATCACTGTGACAAGTGAGTATGACCCAATAGCACGTAACATGTTTTTGTTAATTGTTTTAGGTGCCTATGCAGTTGCAAGGAGACACAGACATCATATTGGCTCACCAACTCATTAACAGAGCAGAATATCAAGGATGTGGCAGTTGGAATGAGAGATGGCTGTACCAGCAGTAGCCTGGTGCTAATCTTCAGCTGAGTAGATGGGAGCAATGTAAAATGAAGAACCTTACTCAAGGTCACAACATATTGTACAATCCAAGAATTGAACCTAAGACTTTATGATCATCAGCCTAATACCTACAGATCCTAATATTACCTACCATAGGTTGTAATTATTATTAGGAATGTATATATATATATATATATATATATATATATTAATTCTATTAATAAATATACCTGTATTTACATTCAAGCTAATTATATATTTTCTAAAAATTATAATTGTTGTATTTAATATTTTTTATATAGTATCAGCTTTACGTTTAGAAAGTCTCTCCCACTCCTTTTTATGAGACAAATATAAACAGCTGTCATCATTCCTACCAGCCAACAGCAAAATTCACTCATTTACTTTAACCCTTTTGTTACCATATTTCTGTTGAGATGCTCTGTGTTTATTTCAATTAATCTAAACTCAACAAATATTTAATACAGAAATTTTTTATTGAAAAATATACAGTGAGTTTAAATTGATAATTTTGACATTTATTTTTAATTTAAATACCAATGTTTGTGAAAATATATTTATCCACTGCTCTGCAATTATTCAAAACACATAACATTACCTCCCTTATTACCTAGTGAATTTATAATATTGAGGCTACTGCCAATACACTATATCTTAAATGAAAGCTAATAGCCAAACGTTACATAGGTACATTACAACAGTCCTCTGCCATGAGAAATGAAATTGGTAATGTAATAATGTATTTTAGAATGTGTAAAAATGCATTATGAAATAATTTGATTCTAATAATATACTCTGGAATAAACTCTCTCTCTCTCTGGGCAAGTTTATTCCACTACAGCCTTGGGGCTGACCAAAGCCTTGTGAGTAAATTTGATATACAGAAACTAAAAAGAACCCATCATATGCATGCACACATGAGCACTACTGCCTCTTTGCATCTGACATTGTGTGACAGTTGTAAGCAAGGGTCACCATGTAAATGGTGTCCTTTTTTCCAATCTCAAGAGACATGTTTGGTTGTGGGGAAATATTAGCTTACTTGGAAACAGGTGAGTGGCTGGTGACAGGAAGAATATCCAGTAGTAGAAAAATTTGCATGACCCATGAGAGCATGGAAATATGCATATCAAAATAATTATATATATAGCCAAAAGGGAGGCTGGGCGGCAGGTATACATAGCCAAAGATGTAGCAGAAAAGAAGAAGTTTGCCAATGTCCTGCAACATGAGGACCAAAGAGCTGAGATATTTCGGATTGCCAGACAGTGTGTGAGAGAAAATAGTGATGTTACAGGAGAGAAATGTGTCCGCATGGATGATGGGGCACTTGCTTTTAATGTTGGTGAAAAGAAAGAGGCTTGGAGAAGCCATTATGAAAGACTGCTGAATGGGGAGAATGAATGGGAGGAGGAGAGTCTGCCAAATGTTGACCCAGTAGAGGGACCAACTATCCGAATAGACAGCTCCCTTGTAGTTAAGGCAATTAAGGATATGAAAACAGGTAAAGCCCCCGGCCCATCAGGAATCACTGCTGGGATGCTTAAAACAGCTGGCTATGTGGGCTATGGCCTAGTCACCCGTATTGTAAACCAGGTAGTTCACAATGGAGTCATACCCAATGACTGGCGTAGCAGCACCATAGTCAACTGCTACAAGGGTAAGGGTGATGCCCTAGATAGAAATAACTACAGGGGTATTAAACTGTTGGATCAGGTGATGAAGGTCACAGAGAGGGTCATAACCCATCTCATTAGGGAGAGAATTTGCTTAGATGAGATGCAGTTCGGTTTTGTGCCGGGTAAAAGCACCACTGATGCTATATTCCTGGTCCGACAACTGCAGGAGAAGTACCTAGCTAAAGATAAACCCCTCTACATAGCTTTTGTGGACTTGGAGAAAGCCTTTGACAGGGTTCCCCGATCCCTTATCTGGTGGTCGATGCGGAAACTGGAAATTGATGAATGGCTAATAAGGGCTGTACAGGCTCTATACAGAGAGGCTGTCAGCAAGGTTAGGATTGGCAACGAATATAGTGAAGAATTCCGCGTAGAAGTAGGTGTACACCAAAGCTCAGCCCTCAGTCCCCTTTTATTCATCATAATCCTCCAGGCAATAACAGAGGAATTCAAAACAGGATGCCCCTGGGAGCTCCTCTATGCTGATGACCTGGCTCTCATAGCAGAATCACAACCGGAACTAGAAAAGAAATTTCAGGTGTGGAAGCAAGGGTTAGAATCAAAGAGCCTTAGAGTAAATGTAGCAAAGACCAAAGTTATAGTAAGCAGAAAGCGAACTCAGCACACACACCCTCGGGCAGGTGGCCCTGCTCGATCTGTAGGAAAGGTGTAGGTAGAAACTCCATAAGATGCACCCAGTGTAAGCTATGGACGCATAAGAGGTGCAGCAACATCAAAGGGAAATTAACTGATAAGATAGCTTTCATGTGCAGCAGATGCACAGGGACAATAGACACCACAGACACTCAGAAAACAGATTCCATCACACTCCAGGGGGAGAAACTAGAAGTAGTTGATAGTTTCCGCTACCTGGCTGACCAAGTTAGTAGTGGAGGTGGATGCTCAGAGAGTATCACTACTAGAATACGAATAGCCTGGGCAAAGTTCAGAAAGCTCCTACCCCTACTGGCGACAAAGGGTCTCTCGCTCAGAGTGAAAGGTAGATTGTATGATGCATGTGTGCGAACTGCCATGCTTCACGGTAGTGAAACATGGGCTGTGACTGCAGAGGACATGCGTAGACTTGAAAGAAATGAAGCTAGCATGATCCGCTGGATGTATAATGTCAGTGTGCACGCACAACAGAGTCTAAGCACCCTGAGAGAAATGCTGGACATAAGAAGCATCAGATGTGGTGTGCAAGAGCGACACTTGCGATGGTATGGTCATGTACTGCGGATGGATGAGGAGAGATGTGTGAAGAAGTGCCACTCCCAAACAGTTGAAGGTATCAGGGGAAGAGGTAGACCCAGGAAGACATGGGATGAGGTGGTCAAGCATGACCTCAGAACGTTGAGCCTCACTGAGGCAATGGCGAAGGACCGAGATCTCTGGAGATGTGCTGTGACTACAAAGACCCAGGATGCTTCCGGCTCCAGTTCCACATAGCCCCTGCCCATTCAAAGTACCCTGGATCCCAGAACGTCTCGCTGTGCTTGAGGAGACCTGTTGAGTCAAGTACATGAACATCGAAATAAATATAAATATCAATGGAAATAGTAGTTGTGATACCTGTGCCGGTGGCACATAAAAAGCACCATCCGGATGTGGTCGTTGCCAGTGCCACCTCGACTGGCTTCTGTGCCGGTGGAACATAAAAAGCACCATCCAAACGTGGCCGATGCCAGCGCCGCCCCGACTGGCTTCTGTGCCAGTGACACATAAAAAGCACCATCTGAACGTGGCCGTTGCCAGCGTCGCCTTAGCTGGTTTCCGTGCTGGTGGCACGTTAAAAGCTCCAACCGAACGTGGCCGATGCCGGACCCCTCCTGGCACCTGTGCAGGTGGCACATAAAAAGCACCCACTACACTCACGGAGTGGTTGGCGTTAGGAAGGGCATCCAGCTGTAGAAACTCTGCCAGATCAGACTGCAGCCTGGTGCAGCCTCTGGCTTCCCAGACCCCGGTCGAACCATCCAACCCGTGCTAGCGCGGAAAACGGACGTTAAACGATGATGATGATGATATATATATATCCCCAAAATTCTTCGTTTTGGGGGTTTACTATATATATATATATATATATATATATATATATATATATATATATATATATATATATATAGTAAATCCCCAAAACGAAGAACACAAGAAAAAAAAATGTGGTGCATGTAAAGTACTAGCAGCCACTCAGGGAAGGAAAGCAAGATGGTTTAACGTTTTGAGCAATGCTCTTCTTCAGAAACAGAGGAAAGTCCAGTAGAAAGGAAGATGGAGGAAGAAAATCGCCAACGATTCACATGTGGTTACATTTTGAAAAAAAAATGCATACATGTATATATATAAACTTTTGAATGGTACAACAATGCACTATAATACAGACAATGGGATATATACCTGTTGTAATTTAGTCAGCCATAGTCTGATGATATTTCAGAATAAAATTCCTTCTTCAGATATTCTTAGATGGATTCGCTGCTATTTATTTATTTATTTTTTGACTCCATCTAAGAATATCTTAAGGAATTTTATTCCAAAATATCATCAGACTATGGATGACTAAATTTCCACAGATATATAGTCCATTCAAAACCTTTTATTCTTTACAAACAATACACAATGCTTCAGGCAAACTATAATACTCTCCTATATATATATATATATATATATATATATATATATATATATACATACACACACACACACACACACAGGGTGTGATGGGTAAATTGTTGCCATTTTATATTTTTAATTTCGTACATGTGCATTATTTGTTTTTGATTCTGTCGACTACACAGTATAATAGGGTCAGTTGGGCACCGTCTGTGAGAAAAAAACATGACACAATTCAATCTGCCAGAAATTTGGAAATGACATGCTGTACTGCTTAGCATATGTGCTGGAAGCTTCAATACAAATATTTCAGAGTGTTTGGGTGTCAATCTGAGGACATGTACCAAGAGTGATAAAAATCAAACATCCAAATATCATCATGGCATTTGGAGTGCTCGCTAGTGATGGTGATGTTATGCCTCCATCTTCCCATACAGCCTCAGACTCAACATGGAGGCCTACATCCAGTGCTGCCCTGGGTCAAGAGAGTGGCTGCTGGAACACCCTATGTCTAGCAACAGAACTCTGCATCATGCCACACAAACAGGAGATCCTAGTCATGGCTGTTAGACAATTTCTGCGATTACACCACCCCTAACATCTGGCCACCTAGCTCCCCAAACTGCAACACTCTTGACTATCATGTGTGGGGTGTAGTTGAGTGAGAGACCAACAAAACTCCTTCTAACACCGAAGATGAACTGAAGGCAAGGATTGTGGCAACATTCACCAACTTAAACAAGGAGACTGTCCAGAAGAGTTGCAGGAGATTCCAAAATTGTGTGGAGGCCATGGTTGAAGCCAATGGTGATTTTATTGAATAAATTTACTCTTTAATTTTCAAGATATTTTAAAGTAATCTTGGTTAATACATCTGTTAAAATGTGATGTCAGTTTCATACATACATGCACACAAACTCACACGCATGCTTAAAACAAACCCCAGGCTGCCTGTCACCAGATGTCTCCTATCTTGGCTATATGGATGCATGTTAAATATGCACACGAACATCAGATTATAAGTTACTCCTAATCTCTCCTCCTCAACCACTTATATACTTCTAAATATCCTCACTTACATATATTAAAAACAACCTCCCTCCCTTTTCTTACATCCATATATATATTAGGACCAATCCCATTCTGACTACTCTACTTCCTTAAGATAGAAAAGAAGCTATGCAAAAGATAAGCACCACTTTTGTTTCGCTTACTCTTTCATCTAGTATTTCTCTATAGATATTCTAATGTGTAAAATAGCTTCTCATTGCAATGTTTTTTCATTGTAGTGTGAATAGAGGTAGTCAGTGTGTGTGATAGGATAAACTGACTAATTATAGACAATTCAGCATCAATATTTATCTCTGTATGTGTTCTACAGTTAGGATTCATAGAAGAACAGAACACTTATCAAGTGTTGAGTAAGTGCACAAATCAGACTGCAACAATTCATTCTGCAGACCAGCTCAGAAATCTCTTCTTTACAACTTTCAGCTTCTGCTATCCATCTGAGCCTCTGAAATATATACATGTTCTGCAACAGTCAAAAATTTTCCACATTACAGAAAAGAATGACCATTGAAGATGCAATAGAAACTGCCATTAATGACATGCTGTGCATACTGAACAACCAGTTGATTCAATATAAGCATTCAACAGTTTATTATGGTTTTCCAGCTGTAAACCAACAACAAAATGTACTTAGCAAACCAGATGAATTAAATCTTTCAGCTAAAGCCTAATAGAATGATCACATATGCTCAATAACAAAGATATTGTCTCTGAGACAATTAAAACAAAAAATTGACAACAACGAAGGTAACCTAATAGTTATTGATGCTCTAGGAAGAATGGGTGAAACTTTACTGCTGAACTTAAATTGTTACTGTCCTAAGTAAAAATGGCCTGCTGTAGTTTCATTAGGTGTTGTAGCTACACTATTGAATTTCGAACAGACTACTTATTCGTATGTTATGGATGACCAGTAATTTCTGGTTCAAAGAAACTCATTTCCAGTCATAGTCCAAAATAGTAAAGCATCATATCATGTTATCCACAATATTCTTGATTCAATGTATGTTATTCAAAATGGCTGCCCCCTCTCTGATCATCAAATGTGCATGCCCATTATATCAAGGGAAGCCACTCAAATCATAGCACAATTTGCATAACATCTTGCTTCAAGCTTCATTCTTCAGTAAAATCTAGAACATGCCATATCCCTTCATGATGCAACTACTTGCCTTCTGCACAATGCTTAACTACTAGTAAGAGACAAAGTGCCACTTACATCTTGAAGCTTTGAGTCACATACTTCAAGACACAATGAACAACTTCTTGGATGGAAACTTTTACTCTTCAGTGGCAGTTTTCAACAAAATTCTCCTAGTGGTCTGTAGAGGTCAGTGGTTTTAGAAGGAAAAGTTGAACATCTTATCTGGCCACCACAGTCCACATATCTCAATATTATTGAACATTTATGGTGCATTTTAGAAAAACAAGTAAGGAGTCGATATCCACCACCATCATCACTGCAAGAACTGGAGAGTGTTTTAGCTGAAGAATGGACAAAAAGTCCTTTGGAAACAATTCAGACTTTGTATGCATCTGTAACAGGATCTGGATTCGGTATCACTGGAGGGGTGTCCGATCCGATCCCGTCACATTCAATTTTAGTTAAAATAACAGACAATCAGGCGATCTACGAACACAGCAAAAAATGTTGTGTTTTTCTCGTCGTAATGTAGGACTGGTGCACGTGTTCTCTGGAGGGAAACCGACAGCCGAATCTGTAGTACTGATTCTTGTTTGTTGGTCGATACACGTCCGTTCACGAGGGCTGCTAGGGCCAAAAAGAGTGAATGAGCGAACCGCGTTTTAGGGGTCAGTTCCCCGCACATGCGCATGGGGAAGACTTCCGGTGGCCAACCAGAAGTAATCCCATTCTGCGCATGTGCGCTGAACCTTACACAGCAGTTTCACTACATGGCTCCCCCTCGAGTGCGGAAGTACGAAACAAGAAAATTGTAGTGGCTGCAGAAAACAGATGGCTGCCGATCCCCCAGAAGATTTGTTACACAATATGACACAAAAACAAGAAATTTAAAAGAAAGAAAGTCAAATGTAAATTGTCTTTGAGAGTTTCTTGGGCCAATGTACTGTTCTGCCTGATCTTGTGATATACGGTGTGCTCGGGGCACCCGTTGACGGCGAAGGTGGTGTTGTGGGAGCCGGTGAAGGCAATGGTGTCTGTGCAGATGAAAGTGTTGTTAAAGGTTCATAGGTGTGTGTGGCAACGGTGTCATCAAGAGATGAAGACGCCTCAAAATATGCTTTTCTCAGTCGGTCCACGTATGACCATTCATTTCAATGGTGAAAACCTTAGGTGTGCGAGAAAGCACATGGAAAGGTCCTTTATAAGGAGAAACAAGTGGTCCCTTGACAGAGTCGTCCCGAACAAAAACATGCGACCAAGTGTCCATATCCGGTGGGAGATGGGATGGTGGAGATTGTTTCCTGAGAACCATGGGCGGAAGATTTGAAAAATAGGAACGCAGTCTGGCAACATAGGTCGCCGGATCATGGGGCTGGGAAGTGTCTGGCACCAACATCGTACCAGACAATGCCAGTGTGGTACCATACAGTAGCACTGCAGAAAACCCCAGGTCTGCCTTGACAGCAGTGCGACAACCAAGAAGCACAAATGGCAGAAATTCAGTCCAAAACTGTGGATCTGAAGAGGCACGAAGAGCGGCCTTGAGCTGTCTATGGAACCGTTCAACTAATCCATCAGACGCCGGATGATAACTGGTAGTGTGAATATGATGCACACCTAAAATGTGTGACAATTCACAAAATAGCGAAGCTTCAAACTGACGTCCACGATCAGTAGTCAATCTGGACGGAACTCCGAAACGGGAAATCCAGTTCGAAACGAAGGCTTGCGCAATAGTCTCAGCAGAAATGTCTGCTATCAGAATGGCTTCTGGCCAGCGGGAGAAACGATCGACACAAGTTAACAGATAAGAAAACCCGCGACTCACAGGCCATGGACCAACCAGATCGATGTGGACATGGCGAAAACGGGCCTCCGTAGGGAGAAAATGTCCAAGCAGGGCACAAACGTGCCGTTGAATCTTGGACCGTTGACACTTGGAGCAGGTGCGTGTCCAAGAAGTAATAGTGGGACGCATATTCGGCCAGAAAAACCGAGCAGTGATCAGCTTAAGGGTGGCAGCGATGCCAGGATGTGACAAGGAGTGCAGTGCTTCAAACACTGAGCGTTGATGATTCTCAGGCACGAGTGGTCTGGGAGAACCAGTGGAAGTATCACAAAGAATGGTGCCTTCGGCTGATGGAAGCGGAAGGTAGGAAAACTGGCAACAGGAGAACTTGGGTGAAGTTAAGTCTAACGACGCCAAAGGTGGCTGCTCCTGCGAGAAGGCAGTTAAGTCGATAGCAGCAGGAGACGAAAGGGCGCAGACTGGAAGGCGAGAGAGAGCGTCAGCAGGAACGTTCTCTTTTCCAGTTATGTGTCGAATGTTACTAGTGAATTGAGAGATAAAATCCAGGTGCTGCAAAGCACGAGGCAAGAGTTTGTCCGTTTTTGAACACAGGGCAAACGTAAGGGGCTTGTGATCCATATAGATCACAAAATCTCGCCCTTCAAGTTGATGCTGGAAATGACGAACCTAGGAGCTCACGATCAAAAGTGCTGTATCGTCGTTCAGCTGGTTGCAGTTGGCGGGAAAAGAAAGCCAGAGGTCAAGTATGATAATCCACTGTGTGTTGTAACACAGCGCCAATCGCAGTGTCCAATGCGTCTACAGTCAAAGAGAGAGAAGCACCAGGAACCGGATGTACAAGCAAAGAAACAGAAGCCAGCTCCTTCTTAATGGACTCAAAGGCTGTCAGTGCCTCAACAGAGAGGGTGACTTGACCGTCCTTTCTAGGAGTGTCCTTTAATAGCCTGGTGAGAGGAAGTAGCTTATCTGCACAACCGGGAATAAAACGTCTGTAGAAACTGATCATCCCTAGATAATGCCTGAGCTGGCGCAAGGAAGTGGGAGATGCGATGCGTTGAATGGCATCGACCTTTGACGACAGATGCCTGATTCCACTCAAATCAATATGATGGCCTAGAAAATCTAAAGAAGAGCGTCCGAAAACACACTTGTCGGGATTTATACGTATACTATAAGCCCGAAGACGCTGAAAAAGCTGAGAAAGGTGCTGGAGATGATTTTCACGTGTGTCACTCGCAATGAGTATATCATCGACATAGGCAAACACAAAATCAAGACCGCGGACAACCTCATCAATGAAGCGCTGGAAAGTGCTGGTAGCATTCCGCAAACCGAAACTCATATACAAAAACTCAAAATACCCAAAGGGGGTAGTGATTGCAGTTTTCGGAACGTCAGCTGGGTTGACCGGTATTTGATGGTACGCGCATATAAGGTCGACCTTCGAAAAAATGGTACAACCATGGAGATTTGCCATAAAATCCTGCAGATTTCTGATTGGATACCGGTCGGCTATTGTTACAGCATTGAGGCGTCGATAGTCTCCTACCGGGCGAAAATCAGACTCACCCTTTCGCGCCAAATAAAGGGGAGACGCCCATGAGCTGGTGGAGGGGCGTATAAGGCCAAGTTGGAGCATGTGCTCAAACTCGGCCCTAGCCGCTTTTAGACAGTCAGGCGCAAGGCGCCGTGGGCGCGAAGAAACAGGCAGCCCAGTGGTGGTGATAAAATGAAGGGTCGAGTGGGTAGGCTTTTCCGGTTGAAAGGCAATGTCCACTAGCTCCAGAAATGAAGCCAAAAGAGAATGAAAAGTGTCTCCAGAGGTGGCAACAAAGAATGTCGGGCTAAGGGCCGCATTGGTGGAACTCCCAGTCGGCGTAGAGAGCGACGTCATGCTGTCAAGAAGCCTCTGACGCCTGACATCCACCAATAGATTAAACTTATCCAAGAAATCAGCGCCAAGAATAGGATGGGGGATGTCAGCGATGACGAAAACCCATTGAAAATCTCGACGAAGATTGATGTCGAGGCGCAGCGAAATCTGACCGAAGGTGGATATAGGAGACGAGTCAATGGCATGCAAGACAATTGAAGAGCGCTTGGGCTTGTCTGCAGTCAGACGAAGGGGCCCGATGCTGCAACAAGAGCTGGTGTCTACCATGAAGAATTTCTTCGACACCAGATCTTTTACAAAGAACGCACGATTTTTGGGAAACGAAAAGGAAGAAGGTACCGTGCTCACCTCTTCCAGATTTAGTTTCCCGAGGGCTGAAAGTGCACGGCTGGGTACACCGTTCTGCGTTGTCGGCATACTTTGAATGGTGCCAGCCGGAACGAGACAGAGCCACTGCGACTACGACTGAGTGGTCGGCGGCGGATCGCACGGCACAGATCATCGATTCGCTGTGTAAGCGCATCGATCCTCTCGGTTAAAGAACTTTGCGTTGGAGAAACTGTCGGAGGGGGCTCTGTACATGCGCACAGGCCTCGCGATGGAGATGGCCCCGAAAATTCTAATATTTTATCGGCCATCGTGGCAATCTTTTCTATTGAAACAGACTCCACTGCCGTGGCCAACATTGTCTGCACGTGGGCAGGCAACCTGGAGAAGAAAATCTTCCGCAAGAGTGGTGCGTCTGCTGCATTTCTGCTCAGCTCCCTTAGGTGGCGCAGGAACTGGGAGGGAGTCCTGTACCCCAACTGTTCATCGGCCATCAGCTCATTAAATTTACTCTCCTCCAACCGCGTGTTGTGGCGGAGGATTTCGGCTTTTACTGACGTGTATGTGGCGTCAGGGTGGGGACTCATTATGAGATCCCTGACCGATGTGGCGAGTCGGGGATGCAAACTCGAATAGAGCAGATGCAACTGCTGCTGTGGAGGAACGGCATGTGCGTCAAAATGCAACTCCACCTGGGCAAACCACAGACCCGCATCCCCTGTGAATAAAGGCAAACCTAATGCAGCCATCACATTCTGATCCCATCACATTCAATTTTAGTTAAAATAACAGACAAGTCAGGCGATCTACGAACACAGCAAAAAATGTTGTGTTTTTCTCGTCGTAATGTAGGACTGGTGCACGTGTTCTCTGGAGGGAAACCGACAGCCGAATCTGTAGTACTGATTCTTGTTTGTTGGTCGAAATGATTCGTTGTGGTTCGCTGCTTGGTTGGTGTGAAGTCCTCAGAGACTGCCAATACACGTCCGTTCACGAGGGCTGCTAGGGCCAAAAAGAGTGAATGAGCGAACCGCGTTTTAGGGGTCAGTTCCCCGCACATGCGCATGGGGAAGACTTCCGGTGGCCAACCAGAAGTAATCTCATTCTGCGCATGTGCACTGAACCTTACACAGCAGCATCACTACACGTCCATACCTTGTAGAATTCAAACTGTAATTACTGCCAAAGGCAGTCCTACTCCATGTTAAAATAAGTTTGTTTGATATTTTAAGGTGTTCCCACTATTTTGTCAAACCCCTGTGTATATGTATACACACACACACACACACACACTCATACATACATACACACACATATGTTCATACTGACACAATGTAGTGAACTGGAAGACGCATTAGAAAATTGAATAAAATGCTTTGCACTATTTGTTCTGGATTTACATGCTCTAATTTCAAATCCCACCAAGATCAATTTTGTATTCTATCTCTGTAGGATCAACAAAATAAAGTACAGGCTAGTATTGGGGTCAATTTAATTGACCACGAGCCTGCACCAACATGTAATAGTCTAGAATGGTACAGTAGAGCCCAGATCTCTTCTAAAGCATGCAGTTCTGACAACAGGTGAAGTGACACATTGGAATACATAGCTGATATATCAACAATATTAGCAATTTGCAGGATTTCCCAGAATGGAGACCTCTACACAGTCTATGTTCAGTTTTAATTTCTGCATGTAGCTGGGAATCTGGGAAGTAGGATATAAGTAAAGTGAATGTGGAGTCAGCAAAATCAAGCGACCAAACACTTTTCTATTAGCATGTGAGTGAGTGATGGTTTGTCTCTCAGAAGGATAATATTTTTAGTATAGTCCAGAATTTATTATGCAACTTTCTTGATATATGATTTAAATGAATAAATAAAATCTATAGAGAAAATTTCAATTTTTCATGTTAGCAACAAAGATCAAATCAAATCCAGCCAAAATATTCTACCTGTTTTAAGTTCAAACCAACCAGATTGGTTCTTACCTTACAATGTCAGTCAAAATATATACAATTACATCATCAAAATCTTGTAGGTACAAGATAATAACTGATTTAATCAAACAATGTTAATAAACAAGAATTATAATACATTTTAATCTGAATGCTAAAATCTCAATCAAAGAGATTGACATGTTAGTGTAGTAAATGAAGATAAAGATTGAAGCAGCTGAACTAAAATTATGATTTGCAAACAATAGCACAAAGAATTATAATTGCATACGGTAATGGAACAGAAATCTTTGGTGTGGTTGCAATAGCATGATCAGTATTTATAAATATATAGATATTCAGTTGTACTTCAGGAATATCATTTTGCCAATAATAAATGCATACACTGGTTCAGTTTCATTTATTTATTATTTGTC
>NC_043002.1:117378510-117381010 GCF_006345805.1 Octopus sinensis | reverse complement strand
TAGTCACCTATCTGACACTAGAAAAAGGGAAAGATGGCTGCTTATAAATGCCAAAACCTTCCCAGGTGAAGAATGTACCCCACAACATAGACTAGTAGTTAGTGACTTCAGGATCTGGGCTAAATGGATGCCTAGAAGATGACCAGCAAGGAGAAGAAGGGTCTGGAGACTTAAAGATCCTGCAAATGGACAGAGATTTAGAGACATATTACTTGACACCTTTGACGAAATAGAAGGGGATATAGCTTCACATGGGATAGAAGACAACTAGAGGTTCCTACAGGACAACCTGATAAGGGCCACCAACCAGATCTGTGGATGGTGCAAAGTGCCCCCCCCCCACTGACCCAAAATAACATGGTGGTGGAACAATGTGGTTGACAAGGCTATTAGACAAAAGAAACAGGCTTGGAAGGACTGGAAGAAGGGTGGTAGCAGGGAAGTGTATCAAACTGACAGAAGGGAAGCTAGGAGGCTGGTTTATTTAGCCAGAGGGGAAGCAGATAAGAAAAAATTTGCCAATGTTCTGCGCCATGAGGACCAAAGACTTGAGGTATTTCGTGTTGCAAGACAGTATGTGAGAGAGAATCGTGACGTGGTAGGAGAGAAATGTGTTCACATGGATGATGGTTCACTTGTGCTAAATGAGGATGCAAAGAGAGAGGTTTGGAGACGCCACTATGAAAGGTTGCTGAATGAGGAAAATGAATGGGATAAAGAGAGTCTGCCGAATGTTGACCCAACAGAGGGACCAGCAATTCGAGTTGACAGTTCCTTAGTAGTTAAGGCAATTACAAGCATGAAAACAGGGAAAGCCCCAGGCCCATCAGGAATTACTGCAGAGATGCTCAAAATATCTGGTAGTGTCGGCTATAGCCTAGTCACCCGTATAGTTAACCAGTTGATACACGAAGGAGTCATACCCAATGACTGGTGTAGCAGCATAATAGTCAACTGATACAAATAACTACAGGGGTATCAAGCTGCTGGATCAGGTAATGAAGGTTACGGAGAGGGTTATAGCCCAACTAATTAGAGAGAGAGAGTTAGCTTAGATGAGATGCAGTTTGGGTTCATGCCAGGGAAAAGTACTACTGATGCTATTTTCCTGGTAAGACAGCTGCAGGAGAAATACCTAGCCAAAGACAAGCCCCTATACCTTGCTTTTGTTGATATGGAGAAAGCCTTCGACAAGGTCCCCCGATTCCTTATCTGGTGGTCAATGAGAAAACTAGGGATAGATGAATGGTTAGTGAGAGCTGTACAAGCCATGTACAGAGACACTGCTAGTAAGGTGAGGGTTGGCATCGAGTACAGTGAAGAATTCAGAGTAGAGGTAGGGGTCCACCAAGGTTCAGTCCTCAGTCCCCTCCTATTTATCATAGTCCTCCAGGCAATAACGGAGGAATTCAAGACAGGATGCCCCTGGGAGCTCCTCTATGCTGATGACCTTGCTCTAATTGCTGAGTCTCTATCAGAACTGGAGGAGAAGTTTCAGGTGTGGAAGCAAGGTTAAGAATCGAAGGGCCTTAGAATCAACCTAGCCAAAACCAAAGTCCTAATAAATAGGAAGGTAGACCAATCACAAACACCTTCAGGTAGGTGGCCCTGCTCGATCTGTAGAAAAGGCGTAGGTAGAAACTCTATAAGATGCACCAAATGTAAGCTATGGACACATAAGAGATGTAGTAATGTCAAAGGAAGACTAACTAGGAAAATAGTTTTTATCTGAAAATATGCAGAGACCAACTTCTACCACGTTCCAGGGAGAAAAACTAGAAGTAGTTGATAGCTTCCGCTACCTAGGTGACCAAGTCAGTAGCGGGGGCGGGTGTGCTGAAAGTGTAACTGCTAGAGTAAGAATAGCCTGGGCAAAGTTTAGAGAGCTCTTACCCCTGCTGGTGACAAAAGGCCTCTCGCTCAAAGTAAAAGGCAGACTGTATGATGCATGTGTACGTACAGCCATGCTACATGGTAGTGAAACTTGGGCTGTGACTGCTGAGGATTTGCGTAAGCTCGCAAGAAATGAAGCTAGTATGCTCCGTTGGATGTGTAATGTCAGTGTTCATACTCGACAGAGTGTAAGTACCTTGAGAGAAAAGTTGGACCTAAGAGGAATCAGATGTTGTGTGCAAGAGAGACGATTACGCTGGTATGGTCATGTGGTGAGAATGGATGAAGATAGTTGTGTGAAAAAGTGCCACACCCTGGCAGTTGAGGGGACCTGTGGAAGAGGTAGACCCAGGAAAACCTGGGTCGAGGTGGTGAAGCACGACCTTCGAACTCTAGGTCTCACCAAGGAAATGACCAGAGACCGAGACCTATGGAAGTATGCTGTGCGTGAGAAGACCCGGCAAGACCAGTGAGAACAATCAAAATCAAACCAAATCAAATCAGATATCAGAAAGCAGAACCAAAATTGAGGTCGATCAACATCAGTTGAAATTGCAGCTGTGGTTAAGCGAACTATCCGATCGTGGTTGTTGGTGGCACGTAAAAG
>NC_043002.1:117243510-117373510 GCF_006345805.1 Octopus sinensis | reverse complement strand
TATGATGCAGCCTTGATTTCTGAAGTCACGTCGTGGTTGGAGGACCAAGCTGGGGTCTTCTACAAAAACAGTCACCAGAGCTGCATCAAACGATGGGAGAAATGCGTAACTCTGGGTGGTTCCTATGTAAAAAAAGACTAACCACTGTGCCAAGTTTCGTTGCTCTACTGCTATGGGAAGTGGGTCAGGGGCATTACTTATTGAACGCCCCTCGTATTTGTTTTTATGTATAACTATTTATCATTTTCTCTCTTTCAATATACTGGCTACAATAAACACACCATTAAAATTAACACACCTATAAACAATCAAAACGAATTGGAGTTTTTAGGTTAAATTCTAATCTAAAGATTTGTAGATAAAATGTTGCAGTAATATGTCTACATAAACTATCTTAGATTCCAAGCTGAAATTGGTATAAAAACTATCCAGTTTTTTTGTAAATTGCAAATCTCGTTCAGATATGAATTTCTTGCCTCACCACAAAGCACCCTTTGTACAAGTTATAGTTAAATTAGTATTAACATATTTAATGTAATGAGTATTAAAAAAATCTAATTAGAAATACTTCTGTAACATTGGGAAAAATCATTAAGTAGATGTACAAGTGTAGAATAATATGAACATGAATTATAAAGACAATGTTAAGTTGTTAATACTTCTTTGATTGGATGAACTAGATATGATAAAGCATCTACACTTTCTCAACAAAAATACTGTGAGGACACCCAGAAGGAAATTTTCTAAAATTCATAGAAGTCAAAGTCGTGCATGAACTTAAAACTCTATTCTGCAATTTTAAGTAGAGATGCACTGTAAGCAAAGTTGCCAATTAACAATTAATCAGCTTGCATTATCTGCCACAGATTATATATTATTTAATTATGTATTGTGATATGAAAATGTGCACTATAACTAACTGTAGGTAATATATTAAATCAATTACAATTATGGATCTATCATTTGAGAATATGATGACAAATGAGTTGATTTTACTAGTTTTGTTGCCAAAGAACTGTGTCATTCAACCTAGCAGCCTTCTGTACACAACATACTCCATATTCTGTACCTGCACACAGGATTTCATCATGTCTAATCATTGAGTGACTACACGAGTAGTATTGGTATAAAGACAAAAGTAAAGAAAATTCAATTAACCAAACCTGCAGAAAAGGTAACATTTAGCAAAGCTCTAAACATATTACAGTGGAACTTCAGTTTACAAATTTAATTCATTCCTAAAGGTTGTTTGTTACCCAAAATGTTCATAAATTGAAACTATTTTTCCTGTAGGAAATTCAAGAGAAGGCATGGTGAATTCAAGCAAGGATTTGCACTAAGTGAAAGCAGGACAGCAACTGATGATCTCTCACTGATACTTTCAGCTTGTAGCCAACTTTTGTTGCCAGCTTGTGTACTCATTATTCAACACACCATTCATCATTCAAGAGGTTTTATGCTTGAAAAATTGTTCATAAACCAAGAGGTTGTTTATAAACTGAAGTGTTTTTCAAGTAAAGGTAAACATCATGATGTTATTGCCACTAACATTTCTGGCAATAATCACCTAATACAGTTCATGGGAAATATAAAGAGAAATAATGTAACCTTGTTTTCTTAATAGTAGAGTCAGAGGAAGTGGGATAGCCACCATCACTCTCTGTAGAGTTTAAAGATTGGTGGAAAGAAGGAAGTTACCCTCAGACTGGTGACCTGGTGCTTCCATCTGAATGGACTCTGCTAGTGGTGTACATGGTCAGTCTCTCCAAGGGGCTTCCAAACAATTTCCTTCTATTTCACTCAGAAGACATTGATAGAAGACAGTTGGTCAAGGTGTTGAGCAATCCAGAAGCCACACACTTTTCAAACAAACTTCTTAAACAACACATCTTTGGCTGCATATGTTTATCAAAATTGAGCACAACTACCAAGTAGAAATTTCAATTGAAAAATTCATTAATATTATAACTAATGAATTGCTTATATTAAATATTAACAATTTCCATCAACTTACAAATTCAAATTTCTTTTCATTTACTGTAAATAGACCGATGTTTTCTTGTGGCTACTGACCAAATTAGCACTTCAAATATTAGATTATTAACTACTTAAACCAAGTCAGGTTAATAGAGCCAGATATTCTATCAGCTTACTAAAATACTAACTGGATATCTCATGATAGAGGATAGGGCAAGACAGTTCAATAGAATACTAGCCTATCAGAAATTCAATTTGTTCAAGGAAGTGTTTGGTACTTTGTACTAGTTTTACAATCTATTTGCTGATACAACATTTTATGTCATTATCAATCTCACCAGGAGAATGAAAAGCCAAGTTAAGAAATGGATTTAAGTAATAGAATAGAGAGGAAAACAAGAGTTCTGAGCTAAAGTACATAACCTAACCTAAATATTATATGGAACAATAAACCTATATATATATATATATAAAATCATCATTTAATGTTTGTTTTCCATGCTGGCATGGGTTGGATGGTTTGACAGGAGCTGGCCAGCTGAAGTGCTGCCTGGGTTCCATGTCTGTTTTGACATGATTTCCATGGCTGGATGCTCTTCCTAATACCAACCACTTTAGAGTGTATATTTATGTGGCACCGGTACAGGTGCTTTTTAAGTAGCACCAGCATTAACAAGCCTGCAAGATTAGGATCGTTCAGCTAAAGAGTGATGCAGGGGATATTCCTGTATGCAAGGACAGCTGTGATTTTACTTAGCTTGACATGTCTCTCAAGCACAGCAAACTGCCAGAAATCTCAGTCCCTTGTCATCCCTCCAGTGAGGCTCAAAGTCTTAAGACCTTTCTCACCACTTCGTCTCACACCTTCTTAGGTCAACCCTTTCCACATATTCCCTCCACAATTACAGATCTGCACTTCTTGATACAGCTGTCGTCATCCATACATATTACATGTCCATACCAGTGCCGTCTTCTCTCACTTGCACTACATCTGATGCCTTGTAATACTCAGTTTTTCTCTCAAATGACTTACACTCAATCCTATAAACACACTGACATTACCCATGCAGCAGAGAATGCTGGCTTCATTTCTTTCAAGCCTTCGTATGTCCTCAATAGTCACAGCCCATGTTTCACTGCCATGCAGCAAAGCTGTTTGTACACAGGCATTATACAATCTGCCTTTCACTCTGAGGCAGAGGCCCTTCTTTATTAACAGAGGTATTAGTTCTCTGAACTTTGCCCAGCCTGTTCTTATTCTAGCAGCTATGCTTTCGGAACTGCCATCACTACCAACTCGGTCACCTAAGTTATGGAAACTGTCTGCTAATTCTAGGGATCCCCGCTAACATCTGAGGGAGTCTATTTTTTTGTATATTCCTGGTGTTTAATGTACCTGCACGTCTGCCACAAGTAAAGAGTACTTTCTCTGTTAATCTTCAAGTGATATCAATGCACCTCTTATATGTCCATAGCCTGCACTGGAGACACCGTATGGAGTTTCTCCCAGCATCTTTTCTACGTAATGTGCAGGGCCATCTCCCTGAAGAGATCTATGATTTGTCTGTTTTCCTACTTATTAGGACTTTGGTCTTTGCTAAATTAACTCTAAGGCCCTTTGATTCTAGACCTTCTTTCCATACCTGAAATTTCTTCTATAGGTCTGGTAGTGATTCATCTATAAGGACAAGGTCATCTGTGTAGAGGAGCTCCTGAGGGCAGCCAGTCTTAAATTCTTCTTTTATAGCCTTACAGACTGTGACAAACAAGAGGGGGGCTGAGAACTAATCCCTGGTGGACTCCCACTTGTACACTAAATTCCTTGCTATACTCTTTGGCAACTTTCATCTTACTGACAACATCCCTGTGCATGGCTTGTACAGCTTTCACCAACCACTTATCTATCCTTAGCTTCCACACTGCCCACCAGATAAGGGAGTGAGGGACCCTGTCAAAGGCTTTCTCCATATCAACAAAAGCCAAATACAGGTTTATTTTTGGCCAAGTACCCCTCCTGCAGTTGCCTCAACAGAAGGTATTGGTGGTGCTTCTTCCAGGCACAAATTCAAACTCCACTTCATCTAGGCTAATTCTCTTCTTAATTGAGATTTGACCTTTTCTGTAACTTTCATCACTTGGTCCAGCAATTTAATACCTCAATTATTTCTGTCAATACATGTTAAAGAAAATTAATACATATAGAAAAAAAAATCATGGATCAACAATACTATTTAAAAGTAAGAGTTTCTATATGTAATTCTAAAAACAAAAATCAAACTTGCTTACCTCTTCCACTTTCATGGGAAGTACCACTCGACTGCAAATGAGAGAAAATGAAAGGTTTTAGTAAGAGTAAAACTATGATTTCTATAGAATTTTAAATTTTATAATTCTCCTTTCATTGAAATCTTTACAACAAATCTGAAATGCTGCATTAGCATCCTGCTCTTTTAATGAGGATTTGATCTGTTATCTTCTTATATACACTCTTGAAGAGTAGTGTTCTTCATTGTTTGAAAATCCCATTGGGGATTCAACTGCTAGTCTGCATGAATTTTACAATAAATCTAACTACTCTCACAACTAAGTCCCACAATCAGTAAATGCTTTATCATCAGTTTTAAACATGCTTCAAAATAACTGGAGTGTGTGTATGTTTGTATATATATACACACAGACACACACACTTAAATATACATATATACATGCATGCACAATGATGATGATGTATGAGAGGGTGAAACATTTTCACACAATTTCCAATTTTGTGATAGGGGTAGTGCAGAAAAGTTGTGAATGACCATCAAAATAACTGATGTAAAATCTTAGAACTTTGTGACAATATCTTTGTCTTCATATCGAAAAGTGGAAAAAATGCCCCCTTTATTTATTAGCTATAAAATACAATTTTCATTGCATTTTCTTTGGATACAATTTTCTTTGGATAGTTTTTAAATGAGTGTGATGAAATTACTCTAAAATATGACTTCAACATGTTCTTTTCTGTGACTTCATCTTTTGCTTCCACAAATACCTCAAAATATGCAAAAATATCATAAATATTGTAATTTATCAAATTCAAAAAATTTTTCATATTGATGTAAATTACAGTACCCCGCCCTATCCCTCCTTGAGGAAGCAGAAGACAAAATCGAAGAAAAAAGTATGTTTAAGTCATATTTTAGAGTAATTTCATCACAGTCATTTGAAAGCTACCCAAAGAAGATGCAATGAAAACTATTTCATAGCTAATAAATAGGTGGGGGTTTTTTCCCCGCTTTTCCCATTTTTAGGTGCGTTTGTGGAGACAGAAGATATTGTCGCAGAGTTAAGATTTTTCACCAGTTATTTTGATGTCAATTCACAACTTTTCGACACTACCCCCGTCATGAAATTGAAAATTGTGTAAAAATGCTCCATATATATGACTTTTTTATGCTTCTTTTTTTTTAGGAACAGCTTGAGGTATTGGTGAACAGTCATGATGATTAAAGTTGTGGTTGATAAAAGTTAACTGACACGGAGGACTGGAAGCCATCTGAATATTAGAAAATAGTTACCTGTTTTATTGATTTGTATCAAAATGCCAACATGATGACTGCTACTTAGTGCACTTAAAGGTTGTAAGATGTGATATGCATAGCTGCAACAGAGACTACAAATCATGGCCAACAAGAAGTGACACAGTAGATGTTCTAACTGTATCTGCAGTTCATCCTCACTTCTTTGAGGCTATGTGAAGCTACTGGAAACTGGGGGCAATCCCTGACTAGAAAGGGTTCCTGCCGAAAGGCTATATATGTGGCAGCAGGATTCAGTTCCTTGCCCTATCTTCAGAAAGAATCAGAAGTGGTTGAAGAATTTCTATGACTTCATCAGCCCCATTTTCTGGCCACCTAATACCCTGATTGTAATCCCATAAATTACTTTGTGGTGCAGTTGAGAAAGACACCAACTGCCTGCAACACCAAGGCCAAGCTGGCAGCCAAGATCAAGGAAGTGCTTGAAGATTTTCCCAGAGACATAGTAAGGAATGTGTACATCAGGTTCCAAAGTCATCTTGAGGTACATAGTGGAAACTGAGGGCAGCTACTTTGAGTAAACTTATCTCCCAGCCATAATCTCACTGATACTTTTTGATTTCTTAAAACACCTTTATTTTTGGATGAGATATTGTATTTTCTTTTCCCTTAATGCAAAGTGTCAGACTCAGTCCTGTGTGTGTGTGTACACACACACAAAATAGGTGCAAAGATGCTAGTATAAGTATACAACAGATGAACAGATTAGTACTAGGAAAATCCCAAACTCTTAAAATTCCAACTACCTAAGGGCAAAAATAATTCCATAGGACAATAGTTGACTATAAGAACTTGAGTAACTGAGTTTGTAAAAAAAAAAAAAAAATTGGACAAACATACGTATGGCATTATATCATTTATATAATATACAAAGGAGGGTATATAAATGTAATCATAAGTATAACTAGTGAAGCAAACATATATTCCTAAGTAGTTGTTTAAAAAATTCAGGGACAGGTTGATGCAATAATGTGTATTGAGTAAACAGGTGTGCAGATTGATGTAGTAATCTACATCAAACAAGTAGAAATTATTATTGATACATAAATATGAAATCTCAATATATTCCAGCCAGAGGCTTAGAAGCACCAAATTTTTTTGTTCAGAAAGAGTGGCAAGAGTGTGATTCTTCTAGTAGCAGATTGATATTTAAGAGCACAGAAACATCAATAAAAATATGTAAGGTGTGGAAGTACAAATAATGATATTAAAAAAGGTTGTGAGATCTAGAGGGATAAGAAGTAAGGAAAGTGAAGGAGAGATAAATAAAGAAAAAAATATATGGAAAAACAAGAAAAAATGAAAGAACTAAAATTAGTTACAAACAATCAGACAAGTTGAAACATGTAATAAATCAAAGTGTAAGATACAGTGGAGATGGAATATCACCTGGCGTTCAATAAACAAACAATTTAGGCACCCCCTCCTCAATGAGACACAGATAACCTTTTGGTAGTCTTAATATTTTATAAGCATCCATGTGAGTAAAATATACTAGGCAGTAGCAGTGATAAAAAATCTAAATTGAACAATGAGAAACTATATATATTATACATACACATAAATACACACACACAAATACATACAACCTCCCCAGTGCCCAGCTCCACACAACCAGGTACTTTGAAATGCACTTGCTGATGATGCAACACCTATCCCTACATTAACAACACTACAGCCACAGCTGGGCCTAAATCACAATATCACATTATAGCTTCTGTTGCACATCTTCCAGTATTATATATTGTATATGTATTGTAGTGCCCTTTATGTAGGAGAAGCTGGTCAAGGCCTTGCTGATCACTTTCAGGAATACATTTGAAGTATACTACTATGTATCCCTGGCCAACCTGTTGCCACCCACTTCAGCACAACAGGCTATTCCATTACTCACTTATCAGCATGCAATATCACACACCATTGATCCACTTAAAAAAGGAAATGAAAGGCATGTTTCACATATTCAAACTTGGTACCATATCACTGATAGCTGTAAATCAGTGGTTCCCAAAGTAGGCACTGACAAAAGTGCGGTGATAATGGTGTGGCCAAAAGGGAGTGATGGATGTAAAAACAATATAATGGGTTAATTAGGTTAAGTTTTACTTGTAAAATACAGTTGTTTTGAATTTGCTACAGAAAGTGGACTATGTAGTGGTGAGGGGGAACGCTAGGAATGTGGCCTGAATGCCAAGGGAGCAAACAGCCCAAAAATGTTTGGGAACCACTGCTTTAATACATGTTTTTCCTTCTATTCCAATGAGCTTATTTCAGTAATCCTTCTCCTCTCACCTTTGCCTCCTTAAACACCTCAGCTTTACCTGCTTCTCTCCCTCATTCCATTTCTCTTTCCTTTTACCTCTCTCTCTCTAACTACTTCCTGTCCACACATCAAACCCACATAATCCAGTTACAATATACATATATTTTACCTTTTACTGTTTTCAGTCATTTGAATGTGGCTACATTGGGGACTTGGGCTTTAGTTGAACAAATCAACCTCAGAGCTTATTTATTTTATGCCTTTTACTTATTCTATTGATCTCCTTTGCCAAACTGCTAAGTTACAGGGACATAAACACACAAACACTGGTTGTCAAGCTTTGGTGGGGGACAATTGTTTACACACCCGTTTTCATCTTTTGTTTTCCTGCAAATTCTCACTATATATATATATATACACACACACACACACACACATTTCTGCCTACCAAATCCACTCACAAGGCTTTGAATGCCTTCAGGATATAGAAAACTCTTGCCCAAGGAGATATGCAGTGGAACTGAACCCGGAACCATGTGGTTGGGAAACAAGCTTCTTACCACACAGCCACACCTGCACTTACGTTAATGTATATGATAAACTTATAGGGAAATACATAAGGACCAACCGAAAGCCTTAACGTAGAACGTACTTCAACAGTACGAAATTAAGAAACAAAGCATATAAAGTAAGAAAAAAAAATGATCATAGAAGGGTGAAAATATTTTTGACTTTACAATCTTCTTCAACAATAGTTAACTTGTCATAGAAGTCTATGTCAGTAATATGTGCTTCATAAATCTATCACAAAATATAAAAGATATTGATTAGATAATCAATACACAAAAAAAAAGTTATTAAAAATTAAAATGAGAAAATAAAATTTCAAAGAAAATTGAAATGTTTTGCATATAATATTTCCAATAAGTAGGAACATACAAATACTAACATTATATACAAGAAAACTATAAATGGTGAAGTACATACTCTTAGATAATGATATTTAGACAATGAGATATAGTTTTTTCTTAAGAGTTTAATGGCTTGAGAAAGAAACTGGGTTTTTTTTGCAAGCAAATTTTGTCTGAAAATTACCCAGCCTTTTTTCATAAGAGACCTACTTTTTCATTTAATTGCTTCTACAAGTAAAATATTTCAAATAGTACAAAAAAGTTATTTTCAAGTTACAAAAACTGCATCAAGCTCTATTTCAATAAAAGCAAAAGTGGTACAACAGAGGTAATTGAAACAACTTGTTGCAACAACATTTTACTATCAGTTGTAAGTCAGGTTATATTTGAGAGAAAACCCATGAACAGATTTAGGATACAGAAACTATTTTTGATCACCATGATAATAGGTAGTATCAATAGATACGACTGTCAATTCAACAAAGAAACCTCACACTGAAAACACGAAAAGAAAAAAAGTAGTATCCAACATGCATAACTTTCTATCATCTGAAATTAAATGAAAACTATATTTCAAAACAACTTGGACATTTTGAAGTACAAAAATAACCTTAAGTCAGTATTTTTAGATTAATGCAGCCACATATCAGTTACTGTATTGACTTGAGACTACAAGATAAGTTTGTATTCTGTAGGGAGGGGGATTTTTTTTTAAATGCAAGATTTTCTCAGATTCTAGCATTTATTTAATGAATGTATACATTACATCAAACTTATCTAGATATAGATGTGTGTGAACTATATGACATATTTATCTATTTTTACACCTGTTTTTCCCATTAGTGTTAGTTGGATGTTTATTAGTTACACTAGCTGACCATGTGCCATCAATAATGATGGCTGATTATAGTATTTTATTGTAAGGTACAAAATAAGGTACATAATAATCACACATAGAAACATTCACATATTTCCCTTGTATACACACACACAAACACACACATTACTCACACAGAGTTGAAACATTGATTTTTTTAACCCACCTCCTTATTCATCTATCAACCTTCCTTTCTCTCACTCACTCTCAGTCAGGGCTATTACTCTCACTACTTCTCCTTCACTGAATTACTATTTTCTCTCCTCCTCCGGCATGATTCTGGACAAATATATATAAGTCATTATTTAATTAGAATAATGTCTTTAAAACACCAATGATCCACTTCTCATTGTTAATTATTGCTCCATTTCTTATCATCTCTCTATATATCAAACCACTGTTTTACCTTTAAATTACCTACTACCATACACCTTATAACAAGGACCATACATACTGAGGTTATATACCAGGAGTGCCTATGGATACATCTATCCTGTAGATGGTTGCATAACCTCTAACTTATATCTTACACAATATATATATATATATATATATATACACACACACACACACATACACACACATATAGTATAGGACACTCAGTAAGTTGTCATAAGAAGACTCAGTTTCAAATGCTGGAGCTAAGCGCTACGATGCATCTTCATCAGCTATTTTGACAATAGACGCTAAAAAAAAAAAGCTGTTCAATAAGAGGGAAGTTACTGTCATCAACAGGAAAAATTATAAAAGATAAAAAATATAAATTATAAAAAATACATGCAACCATATTCTCACAATACATATAAAACCTTCTACGTTTGTAAAGTCTACATACGTAAACACTGACACAAACATATATATATATATATACCCATACACACACATATACGTACATTTACGTGCTCATAAACACATCTCTACACACCCATACATATATATACACACACATACACGTATATATGTACATATGTATACAGATATACACATATATATACACTCTCCTATCAATACACAACTGCATATATACACAGACATATATACACACGCACACACATTTAATATGCATACATATACTCACACACGTATAGAATCATACAATTAAAAAAGGAAAACGTGAAAAAATATAAAAAATATATATATAAAACAATAAAAAATGTTAAGACATATGGAAGGCTTGTACGAGAACAATAAAATAGCAGGTTCTATCCATGATCTTGGGGAGCCCAAAACCGTAGCAAGTATTTTGGATATATGTAGACATGATCCAAAAAGTTCAGTTCTTGAATTTAGACATGTAGTGGAATCTAAGGAACTTTTCCAGATGAGCCATCTTTCCATATCACAAAGACCGCACTTACCACTGCCGTTGGTATGAGGTTTACACTTGGCCAAGATCTTCCAGTAAATCTGACAGCTGACACCTTGTTCATGTAAGAACCGAATATGACTGGATAATTTGCTTGTCTTATATGGTTCTTAACAAGGTGTCAGCCATATATATATGTGTATGCATGTGTGTGTATATTTATACATGTATATATATATATATATATGTGTGTGTATGTGTGTGTGTGCATGTAGAGATGTGTATGAACACATAAATGCACATGTTTTGTGTGTGTATAGGCATATATATAAACATGTTTGTGAGTGTGTACGTATGTAGACTTCATGAATGCAAAAGGTTTTGTATGTTTTGTGAGAATATGATTGCATGTATTTTTTACAATTTTAATTATTTTCTCATCTTTTATAATTTTTCCAGTCAGAGTAACTTTGCTTTTATTCAACGGATTTTTTTCATAGTGTCTATTGTCAAAATAGCCAACGAAAATGCATCGTAGCTCATAGCTCCAGCATTTGAAACTGAGTCCTATTATGACAACTTACTGAGTGTCCAATACTATACATATATATATAGTCCTCTATTTACCTAATATCAAGGTCTCATTCTTTTGTTGTCATTTTATTATTACTATTATTTATAAATATATATATATATATACACACACAAATATATAAAAACACTATGCTCATTATTATATTAGATGTGGATAGTCCTTATTCATGAAAGTAGTTGCGATACAAACAAGTGATCAACAGGTAAGGAACAGTCCATATAGAGAACCGGTGTTGTTATATGACAAAATCTTATTGGGCCTGCAGGGTCTTATGTTACATTTATATATTTTGCTTATTTCAGTCATTAGACTGTAGCTATGCTGCATCACCTTGAAGAGTTTAGTGGAACAAGTTGATCCTAGTACTTTTTTTTTTAAGCTGGTACTCATCCTATCAGTCTCTTTTGCCCAATTGCAAGGTTAATGGGATGTAAACAAACCAACACCAACTGTCAAGTGGTGGGATGGGGGACAAACACACACACACACAATGAACTTCTTTCAGTTTCCATCTACCAAATCCACTAACAAGAGTTTGGCTGACCTGGGGTAATAATGGAAGACATTTGCTGAAGGTGCTACACAGTGGGACTCAACTTGGAACCATGTGGTTGGGAAGCAAAATCCTTACTACAGAACCACACCTGTGCCTACATAGTGAGTACTGAGGACAATTTATATAAAAATACCAGAAAGTTGAAGTAGAAGGGTATAGATTGGAGATTACTATTTTGAGGAAGTTGGGGTAAAAAACAAAAGGATAAGAAATAACAATAGCCAGAATTATGGGTTTCCATACATTAAATGGTAAAATTTTGATTAAGGACCAATAGTTTGAAGTTTGCCAGAAAATAAAATCAAGATATTTTCCCTATGCTGAATTTATGAACTTATTGTATTAAAACAGTCAAAATGACAAGAATACAAAGAGTAAATCTGTAACAAATCTCAAATTGACCTATAAAACTATCATTAATCTTAACACTTTCTCACTCCATTTTGATTGACACTAAGCTTAATGATGAATTAATCCTTTCATAATGAGTTAGTGAGATTAACTTGGAACTAAGGGAAGGAATATACAGTTAGGCTCCAACAAAATATGAAAAAAAAAAAAAAAAAAAAAAAAATCGAACTTAATCGATTATTCTTTATGACTTACTTCAATAAAGTATACTGTGAAGACATCTAACGTGTTACCAATTCCATCAATGTGAAGAAATTGCCCCAACTGAAATGTTTCTATTTTTTAAAAGAATTTCTGTGTTGGAAAATTGTTCCACTAACTTGCTTTAATATTACTTTACCATACTGCTAAGGGGTCAACAATTTTGCATGATCACATTTTCATGGCCAATATGTTTAATATTTGTAAAATTCTGTTCAACAACCTCAACCACTGGTGTTATTGTTTCAAATTCATTCTTTTTATATAGCATGTACTATTCTTTCATAATCTATGTCAATAGCAATACAATCATCTATAGCATAAAATAGCCAATGTCTTCTCATACCCAGTCTGTCTGGTGTGCGTGTGTTCTTCATAAAAATTCTATTATACCAGACCTCAATTATGTTCTATATATACCTTAGAAATATAAATGAAATCTCGGCTATTCCTGAGATAAAAGAAGCTTGGAAATATTTTGATATTAGTGTAGGATTTATATATTGTCACTTCTAGTCACTTCCACTCAGCTAACATTATAGCACTGATAGATTCAGAATGCATCCTTATTTTTAGCAAGATCAGAAAGGCTCGACTTTTTCTCCCCTCCCTCACAGTTGCACAACTTAAAAAAGGGTGAGGGTGGAGGAATAACTAAGTTTACATTACAGATTGTATTGTTTAACTTCTTCTCTTCCACTAAGTTGATCAGTTAAACTACGACCAGAAACTGAATGAAGAAAAACTGGTTTGTCTAAATTAAATGCACTTTCAATGTAATCTTCAACTGACTTGGCCTCTACATTTCTTTAACACCAAAAGTAGAAATAAATAACGTACACATTTTGTTTATTACGTTAGTATTCATTAATGTAATACAGACGTGAACCTTATTTTATTTTTTAATGAAACATAAGAAAGGTTGTCAACACTTCAAATAAAATCTTAATTTTTACTCTTTCTCTAAACACAGACTTGGCTGTGTGGTAAGAAGCTTGCTTCCCAACCACATGGTTCCAGGTTCAGTCCCTCCGCGTGGCATCTTGGGCAGGTGTCTTTTAGTATAACCTAGAGCCGACCAAAGTCTTGCAAGTGAATTTCGTAGATGGAAACTGAAAGAAGCCAGTTGTGCATGTGTGTGTGTATAAAGAACCGATAGAATAAGTACTAGGCTTACAAAGAACAAGTCTTGGGGTTGATTTCTTTGATTAAAAACCCTTAAAGGTGGTGCTTCAGTATGGCCACAGTCAAGTGACTGAAACAAGTAAAAGAATAAAAGAAACTAGTAAACTTCACATGCATGTGCATGTGTCTAGCGTAAAATTAATTCAAAATATGAATTCAAATAGACAAAATTCAGTGATATTGATATTTGATGTTAAATAAGGATAAAGTTTTCACTAAAATCAAATGGGTTTTTTTTTTCCAAAATTATTAATTCAAATCCTGCTAAAATCACTAGCTTTCACCTCCAATCAAGCAGCATGGTAAATACAGTCAATTACCCCACACCACTCTAAAATTTGTGAGCAAAGTCACTAAGTAAATCTGAATCTGCCAATACTAGAAGCAGTGGAGTATCTCATCTCGCTCACCTTAACTCACAAATGTTTCTCATTGATTAAAAGGCAATAAATAAAAATCAAGCCTAATATTGGTTTCAAATCTTGGCACAAGGCCAGCAACTTCAGGGTTGGGGATAAGTCAATTACATCAACCCCAGCGTGTAACTGGTATTTACTGTATCAACCCTGAAAGGATGAACGGCTAAGTTGACCTTGGTGGAATTTGAACTCAGAACGTAAAGACAGATGAAATGCCACTAAACATTTTGCCTGGCATGCTAACAATGCTGCTAACTCACTGCCTTAATCAGATGTAATATTAGAAATACAGTATCCCTGATGTCATACCTAAATTTTTAAATGCTACTTTCTGAAAACTGTCTCACCATGTTTTAAGCTCACTATATACTTCCAATCCTTAAAAAGCTATGGCGATAAAAGAGGGCAACAAAATATTGTAATTTAATAGCATTAAAAAAAAATATATTAATCAAAAACACAGAAATGGAATGCTTTAATTAAATATTTTCCTCTTCAGACAAAATTCATACATTTTTTATACCTTAGAAAATTCCTTCTAAGCAACAAACATTTTTTTCTGAAGTTAGAAATTAATGCAGCAGCAATTTAAATTAATTAATCCGTGGAAAACGGACGCTAAACGATGATGATGTAAGGATATAATACTAATATAAGTGACAATCATTTTCTGTTTAAGTAAAATTATCTGCAATGATAAAATTTGTATGTAGTTTCTAAAAAAAACATCAGTATAAAACTGATAATTATAATTTTGTGGAAAGAAAGGAAATTAATTTTAAAAAATATTCGGATTTGTGCAATTTATAAAACTAAACCAATATCAAATTATTTCCAAGCCGCTCTTGTTCTTGGAATAGCTAAGTGAGTAAAATTTTGCAATAATGATGACTAAATTATAGAATGTAATTGAGGATGGTATGATAGAATTTCTGTGAAGTGGTTGCTGTTAGGAAGGGTATCCAGTTGTAAAAACCATGCCAAAACATACAGTGAAGCATGGTGCAGTCTTCGACCTAGCCACCTCTTGTTAAACCATCCAACAATTGCCAGCATGGAAAGCGGACATTAAAGTGTGAGAGAGAGAGAGAGAGAGAGAGAGAAAGAGAGACTGGCTTGACTCTTTCTCTCTCATTTTTGAACCCACCCAGAACTATAATAGTGTTCTATAAACTCATGGCAACCAATATGTTCTTTATTAAAAAAATTTCTGAAACCGACAATACAAAAGTGTAATCACTATGGTTAATGATTGATTTTGAAATAGTTTTCACCTGTATTAAAATTCTGTTGGTATTCCATAATGTTGCAAGAAAGTTAGTTTGTCAAGAGACACCTGAATGTCTTGAATGCCAGTCAATAATGGCTTTTTAAATTTATGGAAATTAAAAAAAGCATGTTTCAAGGAGATAGGCTATAGCACAAATGATTGATGTTCTGCTAAGAAATATTAGATTGTCAATGCTATATGTAACCTTATCATTATGCAAATGTATACACTTTTCTAATCGACAGAATGCAGATTAATGGTTTTGTTTTCCTCTACTACTACTCCTCCACATTATATAAAATTTAATAAAGAAACAACTACATTATTCATCCATCAAAAGAGTTTTTCACAAGAGGTTAACACTCTAGCTTTTCACTTTAGAGTCTCTCTCTCTGTATGTCCCAAGTTTCAGACTCGGGGGAAAATGAATACATGACAGTATTACATGCTGTTTCCAAAGAGCAGCAGATATTCATATGCAGTTCTCTCATACAGTGAAAAGGTCACAAGTGGAAGACTAACCAACATGTTATAAGGCATGCACCAAATTTGAACATCTTAATTTCTGTTTCAGACAAAAAAGGAATCAATAGTGGTAAATTTCAATCTGACAGAAAATTAAAAGGAGGCCTGCTAACATTTGTGGCTCTGGCCACCAAGCACAAGGATTTGAAAATGACCAGTTCTTTGAACATGACCAGATCCCTTGTGTCCAAGATTGGGAATCAGCTGGAGGCCACTGAAGAGATATGTTATAATTGGTCAAGAGAAAAGAGCATATTCAGACATCGTCAGATCAGTTAATTGATGAAGGCCATCATTGAGCAGTTCAATATGGTAGAGACCACTATTGACTGTGTAATACATTAGGCAGGAGTCCTATATTATAAAGAGAGGGCAATTCATCTGTGGCAAAACCTGGGAGGATCATATTACCCCAGCATCATTTAGCCTCCTATATTGAACCTACAGGGAAGAACTCCTTGGAGGTTACTACTGTGGTTGTTTGTGAGCAACATGGATGGAAGCCACTTGATCCTCATAGGAAGTCATTTTCATTGTGTGGAAACAGGCCATGCCTGCCTATATATTATTGATGAATTTAAATATCTAAAATATCACATACTAGTGCCACTTTCCAGTTAATTTGTTGATAAGGATCAATTGCCATATAACAGCCAATTCAAAAACGTGTGAAATGCAAAACAGATTTCAGAGTATAGATATCAAACACTTAAGACTGGTGCTGTTAATGTAAATTTTAAGCTTAAGTTTGTCACAATGTAAGCCCAGCAGCGAAGTGATGGTAGTGCTTAAACTGAAAGGCTCCATGAAATGTTTGCTGCATTAACAAGCAGCAAGATGAATACAAGAAAACAAAGTTGGTTCCAGTAAGATAGAAGATACAGCATAATGAGAATAATTGAAGTTTTTCAGGTGGTTTTCTTTTGAATAAAGTGTAGGATGTTGGTCATTGAAAGTGCATCATTGCATTTAATGAAAACAGTACTTTACAATGGGTTATATTCAATCAAAATGTTGCATCATTAACTCAGAACTAAAGTGCTTATTTGTCCTGAAGAGGAAAACAAAATTTTTTTTTATACTATTTTAATAATATTAAGAATATGGAGAATTCCAGAGAAACAACAGACTTTACATTATTTCTTTCTATAATTTCTTTAAAAATCATTGCATTAATAAGATTCCTATTTTAATGAAAACAACTATTTTTACTAAAAAGATATCTGACTTACAATGAAGTTCTGTCTCATGAGAGAAAAACAAACTTGTTGGAGAGAATTGCAAAACTTTCAAAGCTCAACTGAATGGCTTATTATGAATGCAATAAAAATTGAAATCCAATCTAATTATTTAGAATATTTTTTGTATAACCTTCACATAAATGATATGTGATATATAATTAAATTATTATGAAAAGATTACTGACTCAAAGTATCAATTGTCTGTTATATTATCCTTAAGATAAGCAGTCATTTATCTTATATTTATCAGCCTCAACACATTTCTCCAAATAATTTTACCAACATTATTATAGTGAGTGTGCTCCTAGTTTGTTAAAAAATAAACAAAATAAGAAGTCCACATTGATTTGTTGTAGAAAAGTCTCTGTGAAAACACAAACTATATTCAATAAACAAGTGTAAAACCTCACACTTCAGTAATAGTTTTTACTTCACAAAGACATACACAAATCAGTGAGCTACCTAAACCATTCATAAATCAATTACATGTTAAAATCTCTTAAAATACATGTTCTACATTCTAACCTGAAGTACTGAATATTTTTTAAGACATGACTCAAAATATCAACTTAGCTTTTCAGTAATGACAATAACATAACCAAAATACTTAAGCCTCACCTATTGTTCTAGTATGATAAGGCCTCACATATGTAATACTGTGAATTAAAAAAAAACTTTGATCAAGTGAGATTATCTGAACAATCAGTACACAAAGACACACTGTAGCGATATTTAAGGGAATTAACTTCAGTAAGATTGGATCTTCAAAGCCAACTCCTCAGCAAAATGTTGACTTCGTATCAACTGTCCCTTTGTTTATTGCTTTAAGATTTTTAAACAGCATGGTTGAGTGGTAAGAAGTTTGTTTTCCAACTATATGGTTCCAGGCTCAGTTTCACTGTGTAGCACCATGGAAAAGTGTCTTCTACTATAGCCAACCAGAACCTAGTGAGTGGATTTGATATAAGGAAACTGAAAGCCCATTGTATAGATGTGTGTGTTTGAGTCTTTGTTCCCAACCACTGTTTGACCACTGTGCTTAAATCATTGTAACTTAATGGTTCAACAAAAGAGAACCAATAGAATAAGTACCAGAATTTAGAAAATAAAATACTGGGGTCGATTAATCTGACGAAAATTCTTCAAGGTGGTGCCCCAGAATGGCTGCAGTTTTATGACTGAAACAAGATAAAAGACAATAGATTCCCAAAAGTAATAAAACTACTATAACACTCCCTTAAACAAAATTGTTATGATTGTTTACTATCTCATGGGTTCTTTGTGACCTAAATTAGAAAGGTACAACTTGATAACATTTCTGTTATAAATACATTTCATTTCTGTCTTTTCTTTGGTCTCGGAATATATTTGCCATTAAGCTTTAACCCTTTCGCATTCAGATTTTATTCTGTCAAATGTAATGCTTGTTTATTCACATTGTTTTGAATTAATCCTACCATTATCTCATAGCTTCAAGATTCTAATGATGTAATTCTTTCTTTTTCTTTTTTCTTTTACTTGTTTCAGTCACTTGACTGCAGCCATGCTGGAGCACCGCCTTTAGTCGAGCAAATCGACCCCAGGACTTATTCTTTGTAAGCCTAGTACTTATTTTATCGGTCTCGGCTGTCAAGCGATGTTGGGGGGACAAACACAGACACACAAACATATACACACACATACATATATATATATATATATATATATATACACACACACACACACATATATATATACGATGGGCGTCTTTCAGTTTCCGTCTACCAAATCCACTCACAAGGCTTCGGTCGGCCCGAGGCTATAGTAGAAGACACTTGCCCAAGGTGCCACGCAGTGGAACTGAACCCAGAACCATGTGGTTGGTAAGCAAGCTACTTACCACACAGCCACTCCTACGCCTAATTGCTTATTTTTAGAATGACATTGTAGATCTGGCTGGTTTGAACAGAAAATAGATTGAATAGTAGGGCTGGATATGACTTGTCTAAATGCTAATGGCTTAAGAGTACCAAAAAAGAAAAAAAAAATTGGGGGCGATAAAAAAAGATTCCTGGAGTCTCTACATAGTGGACTGATCTCCAAGAAATAACCAAATATCCTTCCAATCAATTTTAAGATAATGTAGTCTTAGGTGTAATTCCCAAAAGGCAAGATGATCATAGACGGATTGCCTTTGATATAGGATTACACATCAAAAACTTTTTACCACCTTGATAATACTTATGTAACTAGATACAGCTATTTTTATAATGAAAAGATACTGACTGAATTGAGCTCATTATATTGCATTTTTTTTATTTTACTAAGAAGTGAAAGGCAAAGTTGATAGGATTTGAACTCATATCAGAGACATACTGATCTAGATTTTGTAGAGAACCTAACCTAACATGTTACTTTCATCATAATAGGGGTATTGCTCCATATTTACTGACAAATTTCTGGTTAGAGAAACAGGTAAACTCAAAACAACTAAAAGGGAATACAAGATCAGCAAATAACACTCCAATTAATAATACACAAATTTGATGGTATTTAGTAAATTAATTCATTTATTGTGCGTTATTTGTTTAGCCCCAGCTAAGCACTGATTAAACAGAAATACGATCAAATGATATTCAAGCAATGACCCTTCCTATCTATAATATCCAGATTATATTACTTTTAGCAGATCAAGCAACTGTCCCTTGTCATTTATTTGAATATTAAGTTGGTGTTTTGGCATTCTAAAACCTATTGTGTAAAGTTTTTATGTATCAACGAACCAGAGGTAGTCAGAGGAAAGTTATTATCAGAAGAGTTAAATGATGGAGTTTCAATATGACTGCTATTGAACCAAAATTTATCAAGAGTTGGCATCAGTGTCAGTTTAGCATGTTTAATGCTTAAGAAATAAATAATCCTTTATTCTAACTCATAAATAATGTCTATTATGAATGCTTGGTACATATCTCTACTGACGTATTTAGTCCTTCAACATGGCAATTCTACTTTATTCTTTTACTTGTTTCAGTCATTTAACTGCAGCCATGCTGGAGCACTGCCCTAAAGAGTTTTAGCCAAAGAAATCGACCTCAGGATTTATTCTTTGTAAGCCTAATACTTATTTTATTAGCTTATGGGGACATAAACACACCAGCTTCATTTATCAAGCAATAGCAAGGGGACAAACACACACACACAACTGGCTTTTTTCAGTTTCCATCTACGAAATCAATTCTTTGGCTTTGGTTGGCCCAAGGCTATAGTAGAAGCCACTTACCCAAGGTGGCACACAATAGGACTGAACCCCAAACCATGTGGTTGGGAAGCAAGCTTCTTACCATACAGCCATACATGCACCTATTAATTAAAACTTATTAATTAAAAACTAGTTATAATTCTCTTGGGAAGGTAAACTGTTAGAGGTTAGGATCCTTTTCTGGAATAAGTCTCATCTACTAAATACTTGGCTTCTAGAATATATCAGTGATGATAACCACTCCTCAAGAGATGTTTTATTGAGATCAAATCAATATCAATATTTTTTGTATCAGCAGCATTAGTGTGGTAAATGAAGAGAGTAGAAAAAAACTACCAACCTTAGGCAAATCTTAGAACCTTTAGAACATGGATTCTTAGAACCTTTAGAACAAAAGAACAAGAAACCATGATGGTCCTCTGGAAGACACTTGTCCTAAGCCACTTTGACTATTGCTCTCAGCTATGGTCACCATCCAGTGTCAAGTTGATCACAGAACTTGAGGCGATCCAACGAAGCTACACAAAGAAGATAGCCTCTATGCAGAATGTAAGCTACTGGGAAAGACTCAAGAGATTAAAATTATATTCCCTGGAGCGTAGGCGGGAAAGATATGCCATAATATACATCTGGAAGATCCTGGAGGGAAGTGTCCTGAACTTTGGCATCGAGAGTTACGCAAATGCCAGAACTGGGCGCCACTGCGTGGTGCCTAGGACTCCAAACCTGCCATCAAGATGTAGGACAAGATTCTGTGATAGCCTGGGCTTCCGAGGCCCACAGCTCTTCAATATCCTCCCGAAGAACCTGAGAGACCTGCATGGGGTGGATACAGATGTCTTTAAAATGAAGCTGGATCTCTTCCTGTCAGGTGTCCCAGATGAACCAACTTCACGGCAGGAGGGGCAGATGAGGGCAGCTGCATCGAACTCTCTCATGCACCAAATAGCAGTTGCTAGAAAGCCTCCATGAAGTGAAACCAAGTAGCAACACCAAATGGCGGTGCCCCAGCATGGCCACAGCTCATAAGCTGAAACTAGAATCAATCAATCAATCAATCAATCAAAATCTAAATATACATATTCACAATATTTTATGATTGACACCAGAGAACAGACAAAAAGAAAAAAAATCTACGTACATTTATTTAAACTAGAACTAAAGACACAAACGTGCCAAAAATGCAGTGCATAAAACTATCTTGAAACCTAGTGCAGCATAAACAAATCTTAGTGAACTGAATGATACTGATGAGAAGAGACCAAGCACCATTTATTTATTAAGCTAAAAGATTGCTTCAGATCTTGTGTCTCATTATCATTATGTCATGTAGGTTGCATAGGTCTTCTCTAAACACAATATCTCAACACTTGTTGCCATTCAATATCATTTCCTTCATGAGGTTCATTCAGCATTGTGACATCAGTTTTCATCAATCTTCGTTTTCCACAAGTTCCTTGAATTTGGATAACTTGGCACTCCTTTACCCAATTGTCACCCTTCATTCAAATCACATGCCCATACCAGAGTAGCCTTCACTTTTGTATGCCATGTCTGATTCCTCTTCAGCCCTTCATCATCGAGTGAAGTATGCTTGCTCCATTTCTTTCCAATTTTTGCCTGTTCATCATATTCAATGCTCATATTTCACTTTTATGTAACATCATACTTTGTGCACCTGCTATTCACTTAGAGAATCTTTTTGATGCCTTCAGAGGTATTAACTGCCAGCTATGTTTTCAGAACCACTATCACACTGCCAATTAGGTAACTTTAGACATCAGAAGCTATCATTTACTTTTATGAAGTTTTTCAAAGATTAAATTTGGTGCTTTTATGGATATAGTTATATTTTGCTAGTTCATCATTTAAATACCTTAAATAACAATCTGGATATTAGTATACTTAGTTATCAAAATACTGAAAATATAAAATACAGCATTAAACATTACAAATAAACATATAAAAAATTCTTCCACTGTAGATATTACATTCATTTTTGAAGTTCTTCATAATTCAACAATATCTTGCATTGAAACAAATGAGGAAAGAAATAAGTATCTGAATTCAAGAAAAGAAATAATAATGTTTGTCTCCTATTCACATGGCTCATTCCTAAAATTGACAGGAGTGGAACGAATTATAAAATAGGGTAAAGTTAACCGAAAGGGAAATTACAAGAATCACAAAACTTAATAAACTATAAAAGTAAATGAATAACTAAATAATTACAAAACCATTATCTTGGAGGGAAGAAATTCAATGATCTTAACAAAAATTAATGAAATGGTATAAGTTAACAGACAAAGAGAGGAGCTTGAAATCTGACTGACAAACAATACAATAAGTACATACATGGTCTGATCAATAAGTATCCAGAATGTTGCTATAGTAATGAAGCTAAAGCATGGCGAGTGAAGCCACTCGGTACTGATTGAACTTGGACTCTGCTGTGCATGCACACTAAGTTTTAACATTCTAGCTCACTTCCACTGTTTACAGCAGTGCTTGGAAGGAAGGTGTGTAGCGTGTGATTGTTGCATTGACCATCCATGGCAGAGAAGTTGAGCAGAGAATCTACAAATTTTGCCAAAAGCTTGATGAAACCTGCTCAGAGGCCTATGCAAAGTTTTCAAAAAAGTTTTCATCATTCTCAAGACAATCAAGATCTTGGGCAACTGAAACCCAAGTGTCTTTTTGGTCAGTTGAAAACAGTTTTGGCACAAATTTGGCAGACATGCATCTCATACCCAAATCTTCAGTGATAATGGACTGAACTGAACCATAATTAATCTGCACATCCTCTGATAACTCATAGATGGTGATTCAACAGTTTCCCCTCACAGCTGCACACACATCTGTGATGTTTTTCTTAGTTCAGCTGGTTGCAGCTCTCCCATAACATTCATCAATATCAACATTTTCCTGGTCGTCTTGGAAACGTTGAAACCACTCATACACTTGGGTGCAGCTCAAACTCCTCTCCATGCACTTTCTCTGTCATGATCAATGCGACGATCACATGCTACACACCTTCCTACGAAGCACTGCTGTGAACAGCAGAAGTGAGCTGCAATGTTAGAACTTAGTGCACATGCACAGCAGAGGTCAAGGTCAATCTGTGCAAGCAGCTTCACTCTGCATGCTTTAGCTTCATTACTATGGAAACAGTCTGGATACTTATTGATCAGACCTCATACATACACAGAGGATGTTGACAAACTTATTGGAACATGAAAAACAATGCAAGATGAATAGATTATCCTTTTATTAAAAGCATGTAAGCCATATATCAGAAAAAAGGGGGGAGGGGTGGAAAATGTTTCACTTATACTCTACTACAAAATCATTAACTACAAAAGAAATTTATAATAATTTCAGCTGAGAATTGAAGCTGTATCTTAGACTAAGCTTTACCTATTTGAGAAATATTACTTTTCTGTCTTGGAAAAGAGACAACCTCAAGACCCAATGGATTTAAGTTGGCAACAATGATTCTAACTTATGTACAAACACAGAATGATAAATTACATCTAAGTGAAAGACAGATAACAACAGGCTGCTAATTAGTGCCAAGTAGCATTTAGTCAAGAGAATTCTTTAAATTTGTAAGCAGAAAGTTTGAGAAATTACTTTTTGAGTATAACTTAGAAAGAATAATGAAAAAAAAACTATTTAAGGGATGTCAGCCAGTAGGTTACTGCACCACAAAAAAATTCTTAATATTTCATATAGTTTCACAAAAAACTTTTAAACATTAGTGACACAGCAAAAAAAAAGTTTACCCCGAACAAACCCTTTAATTTAATAGTGCTTTTTCCTTTTTATCATAACACTAGCAGTAGAGAGATTGTAACAAGTTTCTATTAAAATAATGTATCAATAGAACTACCATTTTATTTTTCCAAAGAAAGTTTTGTAAATAGTAAGTCAAAGCACTCAATAAAAGAGCCTGTTAGCAAACTCTGACAGAATGAAGTAAATTTTAACCAATGCCAAGAATCAAAAAGAAATTAAAAGGCAGTAAGTAAAATACATTAATTGCCCAAAATCAATTCCATTCAAGTAAATATTGGTTTCAAATTTTGGTACAAGGCCAGCAATTTTGGGGGGCAGGTAAACCAATTACATCGACCCCAGTACTCAACTGGTTGTTATTTTAACGACCCCAAAAGGATGAAAGATAAAGTCAACATTGGTGGAATTCAAACTCGAAATGTGAAGACGGATGAAATGCCATTCAGCATTTTGCCTGGTGTACCAACAATTCTGCCAGTTCACCACCATTTACAAATTATTAAACATTGATTTCTCTAAATTTCATGAAAAAAAGGGTTAGAATTTTAATCAAATCCAGTATTTGATGTTTTATTGAACCCGGAGGAACAAAATGCAAAATAAACTTTACTGAATAACTTTTCCATGATGTAATTACTTTAGTATCAACACAGTCTCATACTATGTCACTTGCTAGATAAGTACAATTACAAAAAAGACTGATTAGAATATTTTTTGTGTTTACCATTTCTTATTTATATTTTTTACTGCCTATCACAAGACAAAATCTGCAAAGAAATGAAGCAAACATGTGTCGCTGGACATGTAATGTTAATGAGCATGAATGACAGCAGAGCACAAATGGACATAGAGAAAAACTGGCTATAACATTTGAGGTGGATTTACAAGTTGTTAAAAAATGGGTAAGGAAGTGGTTAGTAAGTTTCAACCGTGACAAGACCAAACTCATGTCTTTCAGTAGGAAGCAGGATTCCTACCTTCCTCCCATTTACGGGAGTTGTAGGTCTGAGGTATTACATAGTGACAGTCAAACCACTCAATAAAAGATCTTTGTAATTGCTTTGTAATTACTTTCTTGGGATTTTAAATACAATCAATTGGTAGGTTTGCTTCTCATCAGGTTGGGTCATTGCATAGGTCAAAGGATTACCTCAAATCTGAGGCCATTTTCTATCTTTACAAGTCCAAAATTTGTCCAAGTATGGAGTAATGTGGTCACATTTGGGTAGGTGCACCATCTCGTCACTTGGCTCTCCTCAATAGGGTTCAGAAGTGATTCTCTAATTTGATTGGTTCCTCTCTTGCTTCAATTCTGTAACCCTTGTCACAGCAACATGATGCCACTAATCTTAGTCTGTTCTATTGTTATTACCACAGAAAGTGCTCTGATGAAATTTTTCTTTTGGTTCCAAATCACTTGGTGCCATCTTGTCTGACTCGAAACGCACATCTTCATCCAAATGCTGCTGTGCATCCAGGAATAAGGAAGTCTTTCTAGAGTCATAGGTTTTTTCCCCTCAAACTGCCAGACTTTCGAACTCTCTCCCATCTCAGTACTTTTCCTTTTCTTATGATCTGAACTCACTAAAGAAAATTCATTCCTTTTGTCTTAATTTCATTAATTTCTCCTTGTTTATAGTCTTTTACACAAGGTTTTTCACCTTGTTTTCAACTTTATTAAAAAAAAGACTGTGGTTGATACAGACATGGGATGCATATGAAAGATGTCAGTTGTGTAAAAGTGACAAACATTCCAAGTGATAAGAACATGAGACCAAAGACAACATAGGATGAAGTGGTGGGAAATGATCTCAAGAAGACAAATCTCACAAGATGACAAATGGCAAAAGACTGTACTGGAAAGGACCTATCCAGATCATGCAAGCATAGTAAGATAGACATCCTTATCATTGTGCTTGAGAAGCTGTTTTATATATGTATATAATACTTAGCTTCTTTGTCAAAGCTCTTTCGTCACACAATCTATGACCACTTCAGTGACTCTCTGTCCGTGTGTCTCCTCTTGTTCTGCTTGATTCCATTCCTATTATTCATTTCCTAAATGGAATAAGCAGAACAAGACAAGACACATGGGGTAGAGAGTCACTGAAGAGGTCACTAGATGCCCGACGAAAGAACTTCGACAAAGGAACTAAAATTATGATAATAATAAAGCTGAAGTGAAGACCAAATATACAGTGTGTTTAATTAATAAAATATGACCATCCCTAAGTATAATGTCTGTTTCAACACACAATTTTACATCAAGAATCTTGCAAAACATATACATACACACATATACATACACACATACATACACACATATACATACACACACACACACATATATACACATTGTTCTCTCCCAAGCCTAAATCCCCTTCACTCTGCATCCTCATTATCCCCTTCATGATTCATCTCTTCCCTCATACTCTGTCTCATTTCTTCACTCCAGCAGGACTAAATCATTCCTTTCACTTCAATTTCACCCCAGCCTTCTATTGGCACACATATAAAAAAAACTGTACTGAACACTTTCCTGGGTCACATCAATTGCCACCCAACACTTTACCTTACTACTTATCCCTCACACATCTAGGCTTCCCTCACACTTTTTCTTCCTACATTCCCCCACTGCTTCCAGCCATTCCAATTATGCTGCCGCCTTCTTTACAGTCAGACACTGCTCTTCCCCCTACCTCTATGGTCGCCTCCAGTTTCTCTTTCCTTCACTGCACTCATCTCCACCCCTTCATTTTCTCTCACTGTCCTCTCCTCACAACCTGTCTCCTCAACACCACCATTCTCTCCTAGCCTACTCATTGAACCCACACCTCTATTTCCTTTAACAACTCATTAGATTCCTTGCTATTCTCATCAATTTCTCCCTATTTTGTTTCCTTTTCCTCAAACCTTCCACCCACTCACCCTTACAATGCTGAATACCTTTGGATCCATCCAACACAACAGACATTACCGCCTTCCCACCCAACACCAATCCCTTCCACTCACTCCCACAAAAAAGGTTATTATTCTCTCCACTATCACCTTCTCACAACTATAAATCCGTTCCTCTCATCATCCTACCTAGAATCATTGTACCCTCTCTTCTATCATCCTTTAGTTACAGGGTCGCATTAAGCTCTTAGTTTTGCAAGGTGACCCCACCAGTGTTGATGTCACAAAAAAAAAAAAAAAAAACACAGCACCTAGTATACACTTTAAATGGTTGGCATTAGGAAGGGCATCCACCCATAGAAACCATGCCAAAGCAGACAATGGACTTTGACGCAGTCATCTAACTTAACTTGTCAGATCCTGTCAAATCATCCAACCCATGCCAGTAGGAAAAACAAGTCAAATGAAAACAATATTCTCATTAATAAAAATAACAAATCTTGGGACAAAATTGCTTCTATCTAAAATAGCAGATAATTCAACCATATCAAACATCTAAGTGTCTAATTATCCTTTGTTTTCTCCATGCTGGAACACTGCCTTGAAGGGTTTGGTCAAACAAATAAACCCCAGTACTTATATTTTTTAAGTATGGTACTTATTCTATCGGTTTCTTTTACTGAACTACTAAGTTAAAGGGACATAAACAAACCAATACTGGTTGTCAGATGAGGAAGGGGGACAACAAACACAAAGACATGCACACAAGGGATTACTTTCAGTTTCCATCTACCAAATCCACTCACATGGCTTTGGTTGGACCAAGGCTAAAGAAAACACTTGCCAAGCAAGATGCCATGCAGTGTAACTGAACGTGGAACCAAGTGGTTGGGACACAAATTCCTTACCATAGCCTTACCTGCACCCAATTAATTGTATACCCCAAATATCTTCATAAACTAAATTATATATCTATCTATATATGGGCTGCAGTGAATAAACTGTCGTCTAAATTATGCACAAATGAAAATAACACTGGCATCTTATTTTAACAGATATATTTACTAAAATTATATAAAAATATCTTGAAATACTAAAGAGTAAATTTATTCAATAAAATCGCCATTGGCTTTAACCATGGCCTCCAGATGACTTCAGAATCTTCTGCAACTCTTCTGGGCAGTCTCCTTGTGAATACTACTATAATCCTTGCCTTCAGTTCATCTTTGGTGTTACAAGGAGTTTTGTTGGTCTCTTGCTCAACTGCACCCCACACATAATAATCAAGGGAGTTGCAGTCTGAAGGAGTTATGCAACCAGATGTTAGGGGTGATGTGGTCACAGAAATTGTCTGACAGTCGTAACTGGGTTCTCCTGCTTGTGTGGCATGATGCAGAGTCCTGTTGCCAGACATAAGGTCTTCCAGCTACCATTCTCTTGACCCAGGGCAGCACTACCTTCTCCAGGCACTTAATGTAGGCCTCCATATTGAGGCTGTGTGGGAAAACGAATGGAGGCATAACACTGCCATCACCAGTGATCACTCCAAACACCATGATATTGACTGGATGTTTGATTTTCATCATTCTCGGTACATGCCCTCAGACTGACACCTAAACACACTGAAATCTTCATATTGGAGATTCCGGCATGAATACCAAGCAGTACAGCATGTTGTTTCCAAATTTCTGGCAGAGTGAATTGTGTCATGGTGTTGTATTCCTCACAGACGGTGCCCAACTGACTCTACTGTGTAGTTGACAAAATCAAAAATAAACAATGCGCATGTGCAAAATTAAAAATATAAAATGACAACAATTTACCCATCGCACTCTGTGTATATTAATTTTTAACTGAAATTTTCACCTTTATTGTTAGACGTCTATTTTAATTGTGCTTCAATAATTAGGTTGAGAGAAACTAAATAGCAAATCAATTGAGATGAAAGTTCAGTTACCAAAAAGGAGCAAAAGGATAAGATATATGTATACCTACTTCATCGTGTTAGAGTCTCTCATATCTGCAAGCTAAAGACTAAAGTTCAAAGTCAACAACAACTATTGTTTTAAGGCATTTATTTCAAGAAACAAAATAAACTTATATTTCACTCCAAATCTGAATAAATGACTAATGATATTTGAAAGAATGTAAAACCAAGTTAACCATACCAGGATTTGAAATGAAAACTACAAGGTGGCATTAAGTGAAATACCACAACAGCTGCACAAAATCAATTGTGTACTTAAACTAAGAAATATTGATTTCTCAAATTGGTACAAAGCCAAAGACTTGTAGTGGAGGTATAATTTCCACTACACATCATCATTTTAATGTCTATTTTTCCATATTTGCAAGGGTCAGACAGAGTTTATTAAGGCAGACTTTCAATGGCTGGATACCCTTCCTGTCACCAAGCCTCACCTGTTTTCAAGCAATGTGGTATTTCCCCATGACCAGACATGTTGTCACAGAATACTGGAAATGAATGATGTTTGTATGACCAGCAACTATCATATGATGTCAAAACAAGGACACACACACACAAAGAACTTCTTTTAGTTTCCATCTATCAAATACACTTCCAAGGTTTTGGTTGACTCATAGCTACAGTAGAAGACACTAGCCCAATTTGCCACATAATGGGACTGAACCCAGAACCATGTGGTTCAGAAGCAAACTTCTAACTAGATAGCTATGCTGTTGTGGTACAATATGCAGTGGAAGTATACTTGCATCACACAACACAATATCTATTTTATACATTTTGAAAGGATGAAAGTTGAAGACAATCCCATCAGAACTGAACAAAACAAAACTCTACAAAATAATTAGCTTAATATTTTACAATTTATGCTACTTCAAAACTATTTTGAAAGCCAGATTGACAAGCTTGGCCTTAGGTTTTCCATAGGATCTTTCCCCACATGAAATGTTTTTATTAGCACTTTTCATCACACCAAGTTTTGCTGTACATAATGCAGATAAATCCTTAAATTTAATAATATCCTTAAACCAACCATGAAGCAAATCAAAAATCCTTTATCTTTCTCCACTTCAACCAAAAGCTGTTAAAACGATGGACATTAAAAAGCAATCAATATTTTAGACACTTGAAAATGTAAGCACACACTTTCATGACACTATAAAGGTAATATAATATGTATTCCTTACAAGCAAAGAAGTAAGAAATATAAATCAATACAAAAACTGTGAATGTGGCCAAATTGGTAGACTTCAGTTGGAAAATCTGATAGAACATATTTAATACCAGCATTACAGAAATACAATACTAGACCTCTTCATATGCCTCAATGTTTAAATTCCAAACATAACTATTTTGTGGACACAAAAGTTACCAAATAACCACGGAAACATTAATAAAATTTGGGAATTTTAAGATCTATTTATGGCTATCCCATTAAACTTTCCTTAACTCCTACTTGATATCCAGCAGGTAACAATTCAGTCTTGTTTTATAATGAATCCATACTTCATAAAACCTATTCAAGCAAGGATCAGTAATCTAATCTTGTTGCAAAATTAATCAACCAATGAGCAAAATGCCCAGCTAGGCTTTTCTTCCAAGAAAATATTTTTGTTATCAGAAAAGATTCTGTAGTCCACATGAAACCAAGAGAAAAACCAGATACTTATGAAGTAATAATATTTCTACCAAAACAACAGAAATTAGTCTGAACAAGCAGTGAAAAACCATTCAATAACTGAATAAATAAAATAGACTTTCGCCATTGCAAACAAGTTATTAATACAACTGTCTATTGATTAGAACAAAACAATTCAATGTAGACTAAAATATTTTCAAATTCACTTTCTATAATTTTACCATCCCTTTTCCCATGCTGGTTTGGATTTGACAGATATGCAGTGCAGCATCTCACAATAACAACCACCACTCTTCTCAACCCTCTAGCATTTCATACATATAGCCCAATATCTTCTGATCTGGCCTAACCCTTTCGAAGCAACCTTTTGTTTTGCGCTGCATTTTCTATCTCGTAAATGTCTTATATACATACATCTATACCAAGTTTCATTTCCTGCACAAACTCATTAGTATACTGAGCTACTCTTTTAAATTAAGTGCAATTTCTAAGATGTACAAATTAATGTTGCACATCCTACAGATTGGACTGAACACATTTCTCTTCAGATCTTCAACATTTAGCATTGTGATTCCTTAAGTTTGCAACAGTGGTGGAAAAAAATGTCTGAAATTATTCCTCTTCTTTTTTGCTTTACTTTCATTCAAGAATTAATCTTATCACCTACATAAACCATTTATTACAGTGAAAACTGAAGAACTTCTAAGTGGTAACTCGACATGCTAGAAACAGCAGCCAAATTACCCTCTCATACCTTACACATCATCAACAGCAAGGACAAATTGGACAATGTGGTTCTGTGTGCACTGTACGATGGAAAAAGAGGATTGTTGCTATTGGAATACTTTCGACCATGCGTCTGCCCAATCAGTATGACCTGGGGTTAAACAGCAACCATTTACTTACACGTAGCAAGTCTAAATTTAAAACACGCATATATATATATATATAATAGAAATGATTTGTTTATATTTATATTTATTATACTATAAAAACTACTGGACATCAATTGGTAAAGAACCGGCTGAGATCTTATATGAATCAAATTTTGCCTTTATCGATTTAGGTTTTTAATTCAAGGTGAGTGTACAAGAAGCTGAGTTATCTATTTTTGTATTAAATAAAGGACAACACTAAGAACGTTCTATTTTTACCTAATTACGATTAAAATTGATTATGAAAAACGACTAAAATTTTAATCAATGAAATGTTTAAATTAGCTGTGTTCTCTTTCAACTAGTGCCCTTTTAAATGACGGTCGAAATAAACAATCAATATTAACAGAACAAATTAATTTCTAAATCAAAATCACATTCTTAACTTGAACGTTATATAACTGTTTCGTGCTGATAATACGGCAATCGATTATTCTAGTGGAAGACAATTTGGATGTTTCCTACTATACGAGATGAACGGAAATAAATAATGCTGAGAACTTTTTGTAAATAAATAAATGCATGCGAGAATAAAAACCATCTACATTTACAACTGCTGCAACGAAAACTTTACTGATATTTGCTATAAGCAACTGAATATTTTTTTTCTTCAATAAACTTGCCGCTAATGAATCAAAATATATTCTTAAAATCTATAAAACAAAAATATCGATTATACTACCCTCTGCGTTGACCGATACAATAACTTCTGAGCTAATTACTAAATCCAATAAAACTATATCATCTATAAATGAACAATTTGCGAGTTTTATTTGAAGGTACAGACGAGAAAGTATTTACGAAAATCAATATCTTACAAGTTATGAGCTTTACTATACTATGAATAATAGATAGCAAAAGAGGCCTTTGCCATGGAGATGGGTGATAAACCTTTTTTAACCAAAAGAGATCAACAGCTGTCTTTAAGAATAAATAAACACACACACACATATATATATGTGTATGTATGTATGTATGTAAGTATATATATATGTAAGACAGATTATACATTATACGATAGTTGATTCAATGTAAATGTATTCCTAGCATCTCGAGTTTCACGTCACAGCGAGTGTCTCTCTGTCACACACAGACGTGCGCCTGTGAAAAAGAACAAATGGAAACTTAAGTTTTAACGTTTATTCAACTCATTAGAATGAATTGAACATACGTAAAAATCTCCATTCTTGTTTTCAATATCGACGGATAACTTGGAAAATTATTCGATTTCTCTTCCCAGACGCGAAATTTTTTTCCCCACGAGAGTTCCGGACCCCAGCTGTGAACTCAGTTGCATATAGCCAATCAGAGCTCAACTAGTGTCCACCTAATCACGAAAATACTCTGGTTGAGTTCAGTGGAAAATGTGCGTTATAGCAAAATGTAACTGTTCTAAACGGGTTAATAGAGGTGACCAATGTGAAATTTAGTACATATAAAGCTGCTCCCAGATGATGCCAATTTGCGTAATTTACTAGAAAATCTAAATGAGTGTAATTCCCTAATTTTTTTTACTAATTTTGTACAATTTAAAATGTTGGTTTGATCAGAGATGGTGCTCAATTGATCTATGAAGATAGAGGTTGGGGAATGAGGTGCTTATGTGAGACCAGAGTGGCATACACCATTCTATGCCTGACTGGTTGTTCTGTAGTAGTGCACGGTATGTGGGTGTTAAAGGTGAGCTCTGATTGGCTGTATACAATTGAGTTCATTACTGGGGCCCGGAACTTTCGTGGGGAAAAAAATTTCACTTCCCGCCGGACATTGGTTATATGTTGTGCACTGTACAAATCATCTGTACGCATACATTCACACACTATACATACATATGTGTGTGTGTATATGTATATATATATATATATATATATATATATATATATATATATACATACATACACACACATAAGCATGCATACATTCACACACTACATACATAAATATATACATGTACATTAAAATTTAAGTTGTCCATAAAGACTACCTCAAGAGCATTGGATATATAGTACTGTACACTTCAACTAATATATTAACATTTGTGTATAGATACACACACACACATATATATATATACGTATGTGTATACATATGTATATACATATATATATATACACACGCACACACGTATATTTGTGTATATACATACACACATGTACATATGTATATACACATGTATGTGTATATACATAATATATATATATATACATACACACATGTACATATGTATATACACATGTATGTATGTGTATATACATATATATATATATATATATATATATATATATATATATATACATACACACATGTACATACACATGTATGTATGTGTATATACATAATATATATATATACATATATATATATATATATATACATGTATGTAAGCGTGTGAACTCGTATTGAAATATTTTTTGTTTCATATAAAGAGGGTCATTACGACAATAATAAACACATGCACCGGTTCTATTCCATTTCTTTATTTTGTCAATTGGTTAACCAATAGATTGCTTGACTAATCGTTCGGTCGATCAATCAATCAGCTAGGTTTGTCCAAGTCCTTTTCGTCGCCATTCGCCACCATATATATATATATATATCTTTTATTTCTCAAAAATATTAATGCTTAATTTTAGATGCAGTAATTCATTTCCTGGAGAATATAGGAGTGCACAAAATGACTTTAAATTGAAATAATTTGGCAAATCATTTAGAAGACGGAACATTATTAAGCAGAAATTCGTCAGTATTATATTTTTGTCGGTACATTGCTATCCACAGACCCGTAATAAAATCTAAAAAATATTTATATTTATTGCTATAAAATACTCCCCTACCTTTTTACATCAATTCCTGGAGGAGTAGAAATACAGGTTTTAATTAAATGTCAGTGCTAAAAAAGTAGTCTTCTGTGAAAAAAAGTCTAAGAAAAACGATCAGTGCTACTTGACATAAAAACTCTCTCACCCTCACACACAGTTAACTATCAAATCTGTAGGCGGTATTTCTGCGACTGCCATCATCTGGTATTTCGGTACTAATTAACAATAGTACCAACAACATACCAATATGACACCGCCCTCACTGAAAGATGGATAAGACTAAAAGGCATAATTATTAGATTATCGACAACAGAAAAGATTATGATTGATTTACGGTTGCTTTTGTTTTTATATGTATATTTCTATGTATAAATATTGAGTGGATTGTAGTTTAACTCCAGATCAGTTTTGATCAAAAACGTTCCAACCGTGACCATCCCATCTTTATATAGGTGTGTCTAAGACCACATTATTCCAATGTGTCCTTCGTTTTTTGAGACAGCAGGGTGTATTTCTAACAGATCGAGCAACCGCATAGTGTCATACTCCCTACCTAGTTTACTGAGTGGGTGTATATAACTAGGTAAATGTGTGTCAATGCGAAAACTTTATACACACTAAATATTAAAACATAATAAAGCTACAGATTTCAGAAAGGTTTTAGTCATCAACAGAGAAGAAGACAATTACTGTGTACAAATTGTTAAATAACTCAAGTCTGACTTTTGTAGAAAGATTATCTAATTAGATAATCTTTGTGTAGGTTTGTCATTTTAAGTAGGCGTTGAACAGCGCTTTGTACTGGGATTAAATGAAACGGGAAATGCAGTACCGTTCAATAGCTTCCATTATATTTGAAGAGTACCGAACTGAAGCGGAGTGCTGACAATAGTCCTAATGGATATTTTAGAATGTAACGAGTAATTACAAGCAACATCAATTTCTCATCAAGTGAATGTCATCAAGAGTTACACATGTCCTGATGTGAAACAATGAAGAGGAAAAAGGAAATATGATAAATGGAATAAGTACAATTAGAATCAAAATAAACACCATGTTTCTCCAATGAATAAATAGGTAAAAAAAATAGAAAATCAGGAAAATGTACCCCCAAAAAATGAAGCGACAAAGAGGAGTGGTTATTCTTGGGAAAGAACGACATCAAAAAATGGTGGACAGTTGTATTTGTAATTTATGTGGTGACTGCGATAGTTGTAGGTCTCAGATGCCGAGCATTCCTTTCGTTATATACAACAGATATATAAATATATTCCCCCACTGACAATAAATGATGAAATGTCAGTGATGCCGATGGGTGAAAGACAGTCTCTTCGTCAAGTATTTTTACCGAGATTAAAATAGAAGTCAAATCCGTTGTTACATCACTCGGGAAAAGTGATTTACTATAATGAAAAACAACGAATTTCTTATTCTAACGTAAATATGAATTAATATAGTATTTATTAAAGCAACATTTAGTTTTAAGTAAAGCAAATGTCCACTTACTATTCATATATGAGCATCTTAAGAACCTTTTATCAAGCCTTGTCGCTTTTCTGCCTCTGATCCAGCCGGGATACAATCAATGACGTCATTAACTGTGTGTCTGCACTGTATTTACAACATTTATTGATTCGTTAATAACAGGCATAATTTGCCACAGTTATATCTTAAATAAAAGGATTCTTAAAATCGCTAATAATATTCTATAAATTTTATTTTAATACTTCTTTCTTTTATCTATATTCGAAAATCATTTTAATTCTCCACATAAAATTAACAATTCATTCATTATAACAAACAGAACTACTTCTACTATTTACTGCAGTGTTATCAACTCTGTTTTTCGTGAGAATCTTTCAGCGATTTCAATGTTGTTTCGATTTCTTTTGACTTATTTTACATATTTCTCGAAATTTTTATATTCACCGCTAAGTTTACCTGCCTTCACTGATCAAATTTCCATTCAACAGAAATTGAAAGAGGAATGTTTTTACTACTGCTTTTTTTTTCTTTCTTAACTACCCCACTCTAAAACAGTGATATACAGTTATCCCTCGCCGTATCGCGGTTTATGATTTAAGTTTACGTCGATTCCTCCGTGGTGTTGTCTTGCATTTATAATAAAATAAATATATACAAATTCTAAAAATTAAAACTATATAAAGTACTGTTTCTACTTCGCGGATTTTCGTCTATTGCGTTAAGTTTTGGAACGTAACACCCGCGATAGTCGAGGGATTACTATATATTTGTCACGTGTAGACTAAAACAAGGCGGTTTTTTCAGGAACTGCAAGCAGAACAAATGCTGCATGTCGCAAGATTTAAACTTTGTTGTGATTGTTTTGACATCCCATCTTTTCAAACAAAATAAGCTATTAGTTTCATTTTTCAAAGGGATTGGGCTTTATTCTGAGAATAAAGCTTCTGGGTTTGTACGTGCTTATGTACATTATGTATCCATCATAGTCGGCGTTTACTTCCATATTTGATCTCATCTCAAAGTCCTAAAGTTTTCAACCACTTTAGAATCTGAAAGTTCTCACCACTATACATCCAGCCACATTCCCCCTTTCACCTAAATTACAGCACATGTCGCTATCAATACAAACTCGTTGCTCATCCTCTGTCACTACTATCAGGCATGAGCCCAAAACTCAAAACTCAAGACCAGACAAAATCACAAATAAAAGTCTAGGGCAGTGGTTTCCAGCTTGTGGTCTGCAGATTCCTGGTAGTCTGCAAAGGTAGTACAGGGGGTGTCTGAACTAAATTCAAAATTTCATGCATATATACATCCAGAACCATGCTATTAGCTTAGGAGTGAAATTTAGGATTTTTCGGTTTTCTGTGAATCGATTTTGATAAAACTTTTCCCAGCTGGTTTGCACACTATGGTAACACCATTGTTATGTTTACATTATTCTGTGTAATGTCCTTTCTTTTTTATTTCAGATTCTTCAGTTTTTTGGGTGAACCACACTAATAGCTTTTAAATGAAAATAGCCCATCTAGACATTTTTTTTTTTCAGAAAATGAAGGATTAATGATACATATTAAACATGCACTGAGTATATATTTAATAGAAAACCATAATAATATTATAACATTTATTAACATAATGAATTGTTTAGCCACATGAGTGCATTTTCGACAGATAACTTCAAAAACCCTATTAGTCATGGAATCTATCAATTTCTTAATAGTAGCAGGTTGGACTGCCTCTGCTGCAGCTTTGATGGTTGCTCTGGCGTCCATCTGCATAAACATCTTGTTTAATAATGAACCAAAGATTTTCGATAGGGTTGAGATCCAGAGATGCTAGCAGCCACACCATCAACCTTTCACCTTGTATATTTGGGTGGTCCTAGCAGAGTGGGAGGGAATGTTGTATGCATGAATACAAGATTCTTTAGAAGTGACAGTGGTGTGTCATCTAACCAAGGATCCAAGACCTCCTTAACGAGATTGCAGTAGGTGGCTGCAGTCACTTTAACCCCTTCAAGCACCCTGACTAGGCCAACATGTCTGTCCCCAATGATACCTGAGGCAGCTTGAGGGATTTTCGCACAAAAGCCATGGTCCCAAGAATGTGATTTCAGTACATGAGGAAGTCTGGAGGCAGAGAAAATGGCTTTGCTTGTTTGTCCAGGTTCCCCATGTAACTTCTGGCCAATATTCCTTAAATCTCTAGCTGTCACAGTCTTGAAGGTCCCATAATTGGATCACTTCTTCCTTGGCAAAGGATCCTTCAGGAATCATCTAACCGTGTCCATGACAACCTAATTTCTCCACAATAACATAAAGAGAGGTGCCTTTAGCAGACTTTTCTTCATTATTAAGGCCATTTCCATGTCCCATTGTTCTTAGACAGGAGAGATGTTATTAGCATGGTTTACCCAAATACTGAAGAATCTGAAATAAAAAAGAAAGGATGTTACACAGAATAACGGAAACATAACAATGGTGTGCAAACCAGCTAGGAAAAGTTTTATTAAAATTGATTTGCAGAAAACCAAGAAATCCTGAATTTCATTCCTAAGCTATTAGTGTGTTTCTGGGTGTATATACATAAGGATAAACATGTTAAAAGAGGTTAGTGGGAAAACTCATTTAAATAAAAGGGGTCCTTGGTAGTGAAAACGTTGAAGCCCAATGAACTAGGGTCTGAAAGAATCACTGCACTCATATCTACTATTACTTGAACCAATACTGTTAAATTCTAAGAATCTGGAAAGTAGACAAAATTAACAATTCTGAAGCCCAACAAAAATCCATGTAAAGTAAAAGAGTATCACCTTTTTGTGCACACTCTCAAAAATTCTAGAAAGGTTAACCCATGCATTACTCTCTTCAAAAAACATGGTGTCAGGAGAAAATGCTTTGCAACAGTTCAACCCTCAATGTTCTAAGTTCAAATCCCACTGAAGGCAGCTTTGCTTTCATCTTTGACAAACCCTACTCACAAACTCAACAGAAAAAACATGATCACTTCAAAAAATACTACCTACCATCAACATAAACAAACTTTCCACAAATACAAAAAGAAATATTTAAAGAAACAATTCAAAATGCTTGCTATCAAACTACGTGTTGGATTTCCAAGCTTTAGTGGAGTATAAGAACATCATTTTTCAGATCCCACAATTTTCAGAATAAAGTGCCATGGGGATCCAATCTTCAACTTACATTTTTCATCCTATATCTACATGACCTCACCCCACTTCCACAAAACTTAACTTCCTTCTCATCCTTAATTCTCCAAAAACTACTGCACCACTATTCCAACCTTACATAAAATCACCTCAAAACCTTAAGTAGTAGCTACCAAATCCACCGTTTCCATTCTTTCTAGCAATAATAGAAAACATGAAATACAACCTATCAACACACTCAACAACATAAAACTATGACACACAGAAGACAAAAATACCAAGAGTTACTTTACAATATCTGTACAACATTTACAACACACAGTGGAGAAAGTAAAATGACTCAAACATACATAGAACAATCACAAGTATCACATTTGACCAGCAAGAAAAAGCAACAAAGGTGTACAAACAATACATTAGCTCCATCATTACTATGCTAGTCTTCTTTGGGATCCAAATTTCTTCACTACAAACCACAAATCCCCCAAAACAAAACATTATGCTCTATGACAGGTCTGTGCATATATACAAATAATTTTTACGATGAAACAAATAAACCAAAATGAATGAGCATCTGAATTGTCACTAATGCATAGTTTGATTGCACAGTAAGCTTCAACTCACACAATCCTTGTCTCTATAGAAAAAAAACTCAACTACCAAATACCAAAATACATAAACGACAGACTTAAACACTAACGCAACATTCTAAAATATCTCTTTCACTCAGCCCAAACAAATGCAAAATAATATAGAAACAGCTGCAAAATCCACAGCCTCACCAGTCCTAAATACTGTGCTCCATGCACATCAACAAGTGCAGAAGAATGGTAACAATTGCACTCTCACCCAGTCCACATTGTCCACCTCTGCTGCGAATACCATAATAGGCGAGACAGTGGAATGAGTGCAAAGTGTTCAGACTGTCATGCTGCACTCCATACAACACCAGGATGTTCAGTTTGGTCTTTAGCTATTCTGAGACATAGTATTACTGGGAAGAGACATTTGTGGGTTACATCTCATCATTCAACCATCTATATGCATGTCATAGAATATGCTTGCTCGGGGATAACCTAGGGTTACACAATAACAATATTAACTCCGTTAATGTGGCGAGCTGGCAGGATTATTAGCATACCATATCCAAATGATTCATTAGTAATTGATAGGTTCTATTGTGTAGGAGACAGGGAGGTGACTGCTCTGAAAATATGGCAGCCAAATTAAGAATGGGTGAGAAAAAGTTGAGGGAGCTATTACCACTGATAGCAACAAAGGTCTTTTCCTTCATGGTAAAGGATACATTGTGTGCCACTTGTGTTAGAACTGCAATGCTGCATAGTAGTAAGACATAGGCTTTGGATATAGTAGATTTGTGAAGATTAGAAATAAGTAAAGCTAGCATGCTCCAGCTGGAGTACAATGTTAAAGTACTAATGAGGTAAGAGAAAAACTGGATATAAGAGGAATCAGATGTCAGGTGCAAGAGAGGAGGCTTTACAGGTACAACAGGTGTATGGTGCATATGGAGATGATCAAAAGTACCAAGCACTCTAAGTTTGTGGAATCTGCAGAAGGAGACCAAGGAAGACATGGGACGAAGCGGTGAAGGCTGATTTGAAGATGTTAGGTCTTATGGAAAGCTAAAGAAACATACTGACTGGCAATATGCTGTTATAGAGAAGACCCATCCACCTGTGGAAAAATGTACCCTAACACAAGGGTAGTGATTAAAAAACAGTAACAGTGTCAACATCATTTAATGTCTGTTTTCCAGGCTGGCATGAGTTGGATGGTTTGACAGGAGCTGGCAAATCAGAAAACTGTACCAAGCTCAACTGTTCGGTTTGGGTATGGTTTCTATGGTTGGATGCCCTTTCCAATGCTAACCTTCTTACAGTGTACTGGATGCTATTTGCTTTTTATGTGGCACTAATGATGTTGATGTGTATGTTTGTGTGTGTACAGCTCTCCACCAAGCCCACCTTACTGCCTCATCACCTCTCCTCCATAACTCACCTCTTTTCATCATTCAGAATACACTGTCTCCCAAGTTCCCTCTATTGCCACCCAAAACCTCCTCTTACCATTATCTCATCACTACCCACCCCATGCCTCTAGGATGCTCTCTAGCTTTTCTTTCACATGCTGCACCCAGCAACTGTTTCTTCCCTACCCATCTCTGTCCACTACCTTTGCCTTTCATCTTTTTGGGGTTCATAAAATATGTATCAGTTGATGTAATTGACTACCCACTTCCCCCAAAATTTCATGCCTTGTACCTATAGTAGAAAAGATTGTTACATATCCAAATAAGGCAGTGAGCTGGCAGAATCGTTAGCTGGCCAGACAAAATACTCATTCTGAGTGAAGTCAACTTTGCCTTTCATCCTTTCAGGGTTGATTGAAACACCCATGCCAACTTTCCTTCATTGGACACTAAACTCTGCTTACGAAGACCTGTTGGGGCAAGTGAAATCGAAATTGAACCAAATTCGATGACTGGCACCCATGCCAGTGGAGCACTAACAGCTCCATCCAAGTGGGATCACTGCCAGAGCTGCTGTGCTGGTGGCGTAAAAAGCATCATTTGAGTGTGATCGTTACCAGCATCGCCTTACTGGCACATGAACAAGACATTCGAGCGAGGCCGTTGCCAGTGCCGCTGGACTGACTCCTGTGCAGGTGGCACGTAAAAAACACTATTGGAGCGTGGCCATTGCCAGTACCGCCTGACTGGCCCTCATGCCAGTGGCATGTAAAAGCACCCACTACACTCTCAGAGTGGTTGGCATTAGGAAGGGCATCCAGCTGTAGAAACTCTGCCAAATCAGATTGGAGCCTGGTGCACCCATCTGGTTCACCAGTCCTCAGTCAAATTGTCCAACCCATGCTAGCATGGAAAGCGGATGTTAAATGATGATGATGATGATGATGAGCACTGGGGTCGATGAAATCACCTAGGTCCCCCCCAACTCCCCAAAAAGACAATTTCAGGTCTTGTTTCTTAGTAGAAAGGATTATCACAAATCCAAAGGATGCTGGAAACTGGCAGAATCATGACCATACCAAACAAAATGCTTGGCAGGATTTCTTTGTATTTTACATCCTGAACTCACATTCCACTGAGGCTAACTTTGCCTTTCATCCTTTCATGGTCAATAAAATAACCAACTTCTTTCCTTCCCTTAAAATTAGTAGCATTGTGCTAAAATTAAGATTTCATATCCAACGAAGCTAAACAGCATTTTTAAATTCAAATAAATTTTTTTCTTTCTTTTAATCTACTTCAAATACAGTTTAACTTTCTAATGACAAAAGCAATAAAGTATTAGCTATTCAGCTAAAGAGTTGCAAGACTTTGCCCTATACTGTATTGTGTCCTATATAAAATACAGTCTATGTGAGAACTGAGTGGTAGAATGATGCTTTAACATAAGACCTTGAAATTTAGGGTTTTATGATGGAATCGTCACAGGATAAAACAGGATGCCATATGAAGCCTCATTTCTTTAAAATCCATTTCAAGCATTTTTGTGGTCTCCAAACACTACATTTTGACAAAGTCATCTTCACTGTTTAACATCCACTTTTCTATGCTTGCATGGATTGAATATAATTTGTTTAGGCAGATTTTCAACAGCCAGGTACCCTTCCTGTCACCAACCCTCACCTAAGTAAGGTATTATTATGCCTTGTAAGTTTGGAAACAAAGGACACTGTTTACATGATGCCAAAACACTTACCTACAACCATCACATGATGACATGGCATGAAGACATTAACACACACACACACACACACACACACACACAATGGGCTTCTCTAGGTTTTTATATACTAAACCTACTGACATGGCTTTGGCCAGCTTGGACCTATAGTAGAAAACATTTGTCCAAAGTGTCGTGCAGTGGGACTAAACTTAAAACTGTGTGTTTGTGAAACAAACTTCTTACTACACAGCCATGCCTGCACCTAACTAAGAGTGCTAACTATAAAATAGTACTTCTGACTTAATAAGATGAAGATTTATTACTCATTCCCTTAACATTGAGGACAGAGTTCAGTATTAACCTTTATGAATCCTTTGAAGTTTTTGGATAGATTTTTTTTACACTTTTTCAAGATATTTCACTAAAAGTTTATTTTAATGCAGAAACTTAACTTTTTTTTATAAAGCAAATGGATGGTTTTTAATAGAGACGTACTTGTATAGCAACTATTTTGAATTGAGATTGTGTGCTGAAACTAAAACCATTGCAGCATGGAAGACATGAGTTAGTCAGTCAGAATCACACGAAGGCCATTAACTTCTCTTAAACATTTATTCATAAATGGATGTTTTGAAGGTAATTTGAAAATACTTTTCAAGAATATATTTTGAGTTTTGCAAACTTAAACATTACTAGAGCTCAAATATTCAGATTATGTGGGTCTGCTATTGCTTACTGAACAAAGAGAAAACATTACCCACTTATATAATCACATTTGGAGAAAGTACATAAATTTTACTTAATTGTTTGATGTTTTCTGCATAAGTCTTTAATCATCATCATCATCATCATCATTTAACATCTACATTCCATGCTGGTATGGGTTGGATGGCTTGACAGGAACTGGTATGGCAAGGGGCCACACCAGGCTCCATAACCTGTTTTGAATTAGTTTCTATGGCTTGCATGCCTTTCCTAACACCAATCACTCTACAGAGCGTACTGGATGCTTTTTAAGTGGCACCAGTCCCCACACCAATGCTTTTTTATGTAGCACCTTGGTTTAGGATCTCAATTCTGTTGTGGTGGGCAGGTCGTCTGGAGTACAACAATGTGCTACATATATTGGTCTGTATTCATTATTCTGTGTTTATAACACTAACAGTTTTAAGTTTATAATAATTGTGACCAAAAAATATAATTCACTTAGAAAAGTCATTTTCTTGAAATTTCTCACACACTCAGGCGATTGGTATTTTCTATTTGAAGCTTTAAGATAGGGGTCAGCGAACCTGGGTAAATTATCCCAAGTGGGGTAAAAATGAAATTCTTGGGTGTAATGAGGACTCATTAGACATAAGTAAAATTATATAAAAGACACATTCCTTGTTATGACAAATTTTTCTCCTGATATGAGAAATCAGTCAAAAAGTTGTTACCTTTTGCAACATAAAAACAAAGAAGAATAAACAATTGGACCCCGAAGACTGTATCCAAATTGCTCTTGCATCAAAATGCCCCGATTTTGATGTAATTATAACGAAAATGAAACATCATTTCTCCAAAACCTGAAATGAAAAAGTTTCTAGAAAAATCCTTTTGTTTCATAATAAGGATATTACTTTACTCTATCGTATTTGTTTTATACTTTTTATATTTATAATTGTATTCTCCATATAAATAGATTCAATAAAGCTTTCGAATTCAAAGAATATATTTTCTTCCTTTCAAATCAAGGGGGTGTAACAACAGCATAAATAAATATATTTGGGGGTAATTGGTTAAAAAAGTTCCCCAACCACTGCTATAAAAAAAAAATCATCCTTTTTCTCTTTTTCTAATGAAAGTCTTCTATAGTTTTAAGAACAGAATATCTAAGCATAATTCATAAAATAAAAATATAACAATTGTACTGCAGACATTTCCAGTCTTCCATGAAAATATGTCTGAGCATTGGGAAATATTTATCATCTTACTTGGAGTCAAGTGAGGGCTGGTGATAGGAAAGGTATCTATCTGGCAGCAGAAAATGTGCTTTAACAAATTCTGCCTGACCTAAGAAAGCATAAAAAGGTGGACATTAAAACAACGATGATGATGATGATGACAACAACGATGACAAAGAATATATTTAGAGAAAATGGGTTGTGAAAAAGTAAGTCAAAGAGATTTGAAATCTAGGTTTACTGAATCAAAACATTGGCCAAATGCCAGGTATTCTACTGGGATCATAATATAAATGTTCTTGTCTAAAATGCCAAGTGATATTTATATTATTCATTTTATCATTAGAGTGAATAACTCTTTATTTTTGACATATTTCCTATATAAGCTACAAAATCTATGTTCCGTTTTAACATCTTAGGCCAATAACATCTTTCAGTAACATCTTATCGTTAATGTAAGTAAAACATTTTAAGAAAAATGTAACATTCCAGGAAGAGAGTTGTTAAGTGAGTAGTCCTGTGGTGCAAATATAAAGAAAATCTTTATGGTACAGCCAAACATTTTATGCCAGATATAAATGTTACTTGTACAGAAATTTCTTCATTTCTTCAAGTCCTTTAAAGTCCTGAGATAAAAGTGAAATAATTGATATTATACAAGGAACAAATGAAGTTAATATGATACTTTTATATATACCTAACAGATCTATTTGACCAATACTTCCCAAAATAGTGGTATCAAGCTAAGACATTTAATCAGTATTCCTAGCTGTGATTAATCCCTATTGTGAAATATCTTTTATATTTTACTTGTTTCAGTCATTTGATTGCAGCCATGCTGGAGCACCTCCCTGGCGATTTTTAGTCAAATGAATCAACCCCAGGATAAATTTTTTTAAGCCTAGTACTTATTCTATCAGCTTTTTTGTGCCAAACCACTAAGTTATGGGGATATAAACACATCAACACCAGGTGTCAAGTGGTTGTGGGAGACAAACACACACACACACACACACAATGGAGGTCTTTCAGTTTCCATCTACCAAATTCATTCACAAGGCTTTGGTCAGCTATAGTAAAAAACACTTGCTCTAAGTGCCATGCAGTGAGATTGAACCTAGAACTATGCAGTTGGGAAGCAAGCTTCTTACCACATAGTCACACTTGTGGTGCATTGCTGTACTCAAGAAGACCCACCCACCACAACAGAATTGATGGTGCTGCTGCCACAAACAAAAGCACAAGGTAGGGTTAGGGTTAGGCTGTAGAAACCGAGCTAAAACAGACTATGGAAGCTGGTATGGCCCCTGGCCTGGCCAGTTCCTGTCAAGCCGTCCATTTCATGCCAGCATGGAAAATGGACATGAAATGTTGATGATGATGATGATATATATATATAACTAATGTAGGATAAAATTTTTTTCGGGAAAAAAATTTTATCAATGGCCAGCATATCAAAAAACACCTTTAAAGGTTAAATTTATAAATAATTTACAAAATTAGGGCGAAAGAAAAATTCTAATGCCAAATATACCGGAAAAAAGACAAAAATTGTCAATGACCATTATAATTTATGCATCTTGAAACAAACCGATGGAAATTTCTAAAAAAATCCGTTATTACCATATTGGTCCCAATTTCGGGGTTAATTCATAAGAATTTTCCCTTCTTCAGCGATAAATACGTGAGATATAAGTGAAATACTCATACCCATGGAAAAAGCAAACACCAAGACCTGAGCAGACCTAAGTACCCCAAATATATCCAAAATAGAAAATCTTCGGCACATCTCGAGACACGTGTGATTCGAACTAGAAACTTTCACAGAGTGATAGAATCCGGAAGTGAACACTATTCAATTTATAAATTATTTATATATATATAAATATGTAAATCATTTATATATATATATATATATATATATATAGAGAGAGAGAGAGAGAGAGAGAGAGAGAGAGAGAGAGATATACATGTGAAGGCACATGGCGCAGTGTATATATATATATAATACATTATATATATACATGTATATATACCTCGTTCAGAGATTTGTTATTGTGTATATATATATATATATATATATATATTGCAAACAAGAAAATGGAGGAGCACAATAGTTGGTTCATCAACTTTAGGACATTAAAAATGTTAACTTATTTATTTATTAAACTGATAATTATAATAACATACATACATATAGCATATTATTCTTATATATATATACATACATACATACACACACACACATATATATATATATACATGTGAAGGTGCATGGCTCAGTGGTTAGAGCGTCAAACTTATGATTGTGATGTTGTGAGTTCGAATCCCAGACTGGGGTGTGTGTTGTGTTCTTGAGCAAGACACTTTATTTCACGTTGCTCCAGTTCACTCAGCTGTAGAAATGAGTTGCGACGTCACGAGTGCCAAGCTGTATCGGCCCCTTTTGCCTTTCCCTTGGATAACATCAGTGGTATGGAGAGGGGAGGCTGGTATGCATGGGCGACTGCTGGTCTTTAATAAACAACCTTGCCTGGACTTGTGCCTTGGAGGGTAACTTTCTAGGTGCAATCCCATGGTCAGTCATGACTGAAGGGGGTTTCAGCATATATACATATGCATATATAAACATAGTGCATGTGTGTGTGTGTGTATGTATGTGCATGTATGCATGTGTGTACATATACATATATATATATGGTGGTTGTCTACTCCTTATGCAGAGTCTGATCACCTCTTGTACCTACACCTTAGATCCATCATGGCGTCTGATGTGGTTTTTAAACCAATGTATTGAAAAGACACTCACATAGATTGTATATCTGATTTGGACCACCAAGAGCTGCAGTTAAGTTCTGGTTTTTGTGGGTCTTAAAATATCTTTTGAGACCTCCATCAGATTTACTGACCTTATGGCATACACAACATTGGAAGGTGTGCACAGATATATAGGCAGAATAGTTGGTGGAGGTTCATTTTTCATGGGTCCTCAAATGAGATTGCAGCCCAGCAAAAGAAAGGCATGGTCTGTCACAAACTGTGCACACAAAAAGGTCACTGAGGTTCTCAATCACAACATTCTTCTTTAAATCCCTCTTGAGTCTTGTATGTGTTATCCTGATCTCCTCAAATGCTTTCACTCCACTCTACATTTTTGTTTGCTGTCCAGCTTGATCCAAAGCAAGGACTTCTATTGTCTTTGGAGCTATTCCGAGTGACTTTATGGTAGTCCTTAAACCTCTTTTTAGGTTTACATCAATTGGGTTTCCCCTCTCCAAGCTCACCGTATATATATATATATATATATATATTATATATATATATATATATATATATATATATATATATATATATATATATAATTAATGGTCACTTCCATCAATTTTGATTTATGAGTGTTTGAAGGAGTGGATTAAAAGAAAGAAAAAAGGGTAAAAATAAAAGTTGCTGCATCTATTTGTGATGGATGTGTGAATGTAATTTAACTCCTGGTATGGATTTTGCTATGAAGTCACAATAAGGATACTGATGATTTTGATTTTGCCTGGGATTGGACAAATGTCTTTGTTGATTGTAGAATATAATTCTTTTATTGTTCTGTTTCTTCAACTCAAATTGTTTTGATGCATCATAACACATTTTACTCCATGAAGACAGATATAGGCAATAACTTTCCCAAGATGCCAAATTAAGCAGTAGAGATTTAAGTGATTGCTTCAACTTATCCTTATACCAAAGGATGGGTATTCCTTGATTGTGGTATCCCATTACTTATTGGCCTTAAAAAGAATTTTCAGAATGTGATCATCTGTCATTCAAACATGTCCTAACTATCTGCACTGAATTCTCAGCAGCATGCTTTTGATACTAGTGATTTCTAGGGTTTTGACATTTGATATCTTATCTTGTCATTTTATATTGCAGATATTACACAGTTAGAACACATGAAAGGTTTCAAGTTTCTTTATATGCCTCTGCCCCATACAGAAATGTGCTCAAAATACAAGATTTGTTTACACTTATGTTGGTTTTCAGATTGACAATGTATTCATCCCACAAATGGTGGAAAAGTTTTCCAGAAGCACTTGGTAGCCTTAGATATTCTAATACTGATTTTGTTATCAAGATTATTCTTAAAGTTTTCTGTACTTCCAAGATATTTAAATGACCCGACCCATATGAGTGGCTCATTATTAATCATCACATTTGAATCTTGCATATGTTCTGTCCCAGGATTTGATTGGAATAAAACTTCAGACTTCTTGATACTGTTAGTCTGTCCAAATGCACAAGGTGCTGCAACAAACCTGATGACTAATTCTTGAATTTCCTCAAATGTATGAGAAATCAAAGAACAATCACCAGCAAACAGAAAATCACATAGAATCTCTTCCTTGATTTTTATCTTTGATCTGGAATTTTGCCCTTTTAGGTTTAGCAGAACTGCTGTGCAAAACTAAATTTCTCTCTCTCCCTCTTTCTGTATATATATATGTCACACTCTTTTCCAACTTCTTAATGACTTCAAAATGACTGTCCCTGAGGTTCTCCTTCCACTTAGAGAACAACCAAAAGTTACAGGAAGCAAGATCTGAACTTCTGGGAGGGTGAAGGACAGTATTGATGCCCATCTCTGTCAAGTAGTTGGTTACCAGGATAGAACAGTGGCAAGAAGTATTTAGTAGGCCTGCCAAAGATGTCCAAGCCTGGTGGGTACCTGGTTGGCAAACGGAGAATTTCATGCTTCTAAAACGAATTTCCTCTGATGCTTCTAAAACGAATTTCCTCTGTTTTGGAGTTTAAAAAGGTCCCTGGGTCAAATAAGTCTTTCAGGATTCTTGCTTTTACCACTATGTAAAGCTTATATTATTTTCTCCCATTGAGGTATGGCCCTGGTTCTTCTTGAAGCCTCCATTTAATTATGTATGGCATACCCTCCTTCTTTAAAGGTCTCATGTAGTTGGTCATGGATGTGATGTTGCACTTCTCTGGTATCCTAAATGAGGAGCTGTAGTTGTTCAGTCAATGCTTCAACAGGTTGCTTGTAGATGAAACATATTTGTGTATCTGTGCTCTTGTGTTACTGCTGCTGTCACTGCTGGACCCATTTCTGATGTTGCTGCTGTTACTGCTACCACTGTTGCTGCCACTGGTGCAACTGCTGGCATTGCTACCTTTGTTGCTGCTATTGCTGGATCCAATCCTGGTGCTGCAGATGCTGCCACTACCAGATGCATTGTTGGTGCTGTTGTTGCTTAGTTACTATCAAATTGGATGTTGTATCTGCTGCTGTTACTTGACACACTGTTCATGTAACAGCTGCCATCAGCATTGCAATTGCTGTCCTCATAGGATGTGTTGTTGGTGCCAACACTACTGCTGTATTCACCAGTGCTGGTCACCACCTCACCTTTATACACTGCACAAGAGGAAATTCCTGTTGAAAGCATGAAGTTACACGTTTGTGGAATTAGGTAAATCCTGAAAGTCTCAGACAGCTCCAACAAGCCTGTTATAGCTGAACTGTTACAGGTCTAAGGGGTATCTAAGAGAAATAACTCCATCTTGCCCTAGACTTTGCCAGTGGAGTTTCATCCTGGAATTTTTCTGTTTACAAAATTAACTAACCGTAACATTTTCCTTCCTCCAGTTGTAGATGTGAAACCAATGGTCACTCTCTGACCAGCCATAACAAACAACCTTCTAAATATTACTACTCTAAGGTTTTAGAGTCTACTTCTTTTTTGGATATATAAACTACTGACCGATATATATATATATATATATAGTATATAAGTAAAAGGGCAGGCAACAGGTTGTCCTGCCGCATACCGAAAGAATTAGAAATAGCAGTCAGAGACTGTTTATTTCCATTTTCTACAAGTGGGGGCTCCATATACGACATAACCCTGCAATTCACATACGCAAAATCGGAGTAGTAAATAAAGGAAAACAATCCCTTACCGTTAATGGTGAACATGTTTCTAGATCATAGGCGAGAAATTGCCTAATGTCTTTCTTTAGCACCATCTTCGTTAGATTTATCAAATGCCACCAGGCGTCATCAAATACATATATATATATATGTATTTAAAAAATTTCACTGAAACACAACAAATGGAAAATTTGTAGCTAATTCCTCATCAGTCAATATCCAAAAGATTCTTAAAATTCTGTATCTTTAACATTGATATTGTTCACTTATGGTGGTGCCGGTGACAGAAAACCACTAGGAATAGCTAACAAACATACAGGACAATGATGAAAACAAACATGACAGAATAAAATAATTATATACATACAATGAAAACTGTCTTTACAGCTACAATATTTATATGTATATATATATATCAAAGTACAGGTGAAGATATAAACCTCAGAGGGATAAAAATATCTAAGATTTGATTGGTTGAATGTCTAACAATATAGGCACATACATATATATTATCTATAATATAAATTGGATATGGGCGATTGTTGTATTCTTTCTTGTCTTGAGGTTCACAGCCAAACGGCTGGCTGGATTCGCGTGAAAAATGGCACACATGTGCAGACGGGTACATACATTCGAATGCTGTTTGTATTTTTTTCCTAGCCCCCATACTTACCGAGAAAATCGATTAAAACTTTTTCTAATGGAACTCCCCTGTTTGTTCTGCCATTAAAACAAACAGTTGCTCACACAGCCAACATATACCATTTCGCTAGCAAAGGGAGTACAGGATGACAGTCAGCCAAAACTTTCGCTAGGCTGTCTCTCTTCTTCTCTCTCACATACACACATGCAAGCAGGCATACACACACATTCGCACACACATACACACACACACACACACACACTCACACACACACACACACACACACACACACACACACACATCCATTTCATATTTCTTCTTTCATTTCTGCTCTCTGCAAATAAATTTTTTTACCGATACAACTGCTTACAAAATAGGGATTGATGTATAATTTTTTTTTATGTTCATAATTAAATCAATGTTTTGATGATTAGACCAATAGAATAGCTCTCAGAAACAGACTACGTACAAATTCTTTCTTCACAACTCCTGAAGCTGTTTTCTGACAATCAAAACAGGGGACCCAAAATGATATGGTTGAGAAACGCTGTTATAGATTATGCCTAACCGAAAACGATCACAGTCACATCACCCAAACAGACCGGGTGAAACCGGGCTTAGCTGCTAGTTAATATTATGAAGATCAAGAGAGAAGATAGAGATAAGATTAATAAAAGTTTATTAATACATTAACAAGACCAGACCTACAAGTGTTTCAATTCATTAATTGCAGCATAAAATCAACCAAATTTAATTTTTGCTGATTTTATCCTGCAATTAATGAATTGAAACAGTTGTAGGTCCGTTTGTGTCAATGTATTAACCTTATCTCCATTTTCTCACTTGGTATATTTATATATATATATATATATATAAGCACAAAATAAAGATTACAAACCTCATTCAGAGATGGCAAAATCCTATGAAAGTAGTGGTTAGTTACCCATACAAAGAATGTTGAATATTACAGTTACTACTCATCTGCAAGGTAACTATATAAACCATGGTTTATATATATATATAAATATTTATTCATTGTAATAAGATGAGAAAATAGAGAGGTAATTAATAAATTATTATTTATTAATTAAAAATTGGCAAACATCCCTTTTGCAGCTGTTTACTCAACATGCAGGAATTGAACACCTATTTTGTAGATCTTAAACTATTTTGTAGATCTTAAACTATTTTGTAGATCTTAAACTATTTTGTAGATCTTAAACTATTTTGTAGATCTTAAACATAACTCTCAAGAGATTCAACTTTCAAATAATTTTTAATTTTATTAATTAGTTTTCTGAAGGTCTGGAATTAAAACAGCTGTAAGGGATGTTTGTCAATTTTTTAATTGATAAATAATAATTTATTAATTACCACTCTATTTCCTCATCTTATTATATATATATATTTATTTCTTTATATTAAAAATTTTTATGTATTGATTAAGTCTTTCCTTGTTTGTTTTGCAAAGTAGTGGTTTTGTCTCGAATTATATTATATATATATATATATATATATATATAAAATAATAATAATAATAATAACAACAACAACAACAATAACAATAATAATAACAATAATAATAATAATAATAATAATAAACACGAAATTCTGTCTGTCTGGAACTCCTGTATCTCAGTCTACATTTGCTCTACATAGACATATTATATCTCTTTGGAATTAGGATTATCCCGGGATTGAAAATCTGCCCTTCATTTGGTTCTTGAGCATCTAGCATTGGGATCTGATTTAAAAGCATTTAGGTTGCTATTTCTAGCAGGTAAAGCTTGGCTGATTCATGCCATCTAGGTTGGCATTCTTCAGATGATGTCAGAGATCAAGGGGGAGATAAATGACATTCACCTCATTAATTTTACTTCGCAATAAGATCTTTGGGATAAATTGGCCAACAGTTGGAATTCAAATTGGGACAGTGGCAATAGAATGATTGCATTACTGAACTAATTCTCATCTGCCCTTAATCTCTGATCAAACAGCAGCAAGTCATGTAGTCATTATAGATGTATTATAATCATACTATTCAGGTCTCATTAGTTTTGAGTCAGAGGATCAATTAGCCCTCCATAGGAGCTAGCTTAGAAGTCCACATGGAGTGCAGCTTTTAAGCTAGTATCTATATATATATATATATATATATATATATATATATATATATACATACATATATATAATCATGGCGTGTGTGTGTGTGTGTGTGTGGTGTGTGTGTGTGTGTGCATGCATGTGCACATGTGTTTGTGTGTTTCTATTTGTTTTGAGGTCTCTTGATTGTTGTAAACAAACATTATTATCATTCAGCTGTGTCCTTTATTTTCAATCTTTGTAAAAATATATCCAACCATAGGTAAATATTATTGTTTGGAAACAAGTGAGTGTTGGTAACAGGGAGGGAACTTAGTTATAGAAACTCTGTCTCTATGGATTTGGGTTTATATTCTATTTTCTTAAGCCATTCAATAATTGCACTGCTGCATATCCATTGAGTAAAATTTGAGTGTGCCCTGATATGTCATAATATTATCTAATATGGGATTTACTGATAATTCCTATTTTCACTTTTTGTGAGATTTATTAATCTGCAGCTAGGATTTTGCATGAGGTTATTTTTGTGGTCTTTCAGAATTATAAAAGGATTTTGTGGGATAAGCTTTTCTACTTTGTCTTCTATTTTAAACCTTGTGGCTAAATCTTTTTGCTTCTACATTAATTTAATTATAAGCAATGGGCTTTATTTTCTTGCATGTTTTAGTAATGTTGTCAGTTAGTAATTTGTTGTATGTTTGGTTGTTTACTTCATGAATAATTTTTGTTTTATCTCCTTTAATAAACATGTTCATTGATGTTTTGAAAGGTTCGATGTATGTCTGTAATGTGTGTTGGAACTTGTTAGATCTTTGGTAGACTTTTACATTTCTAACTAACTTTATAAGATTGTCTTCAAATTTTTCTAGGTCTTTAATATGTAATGGGTTTTCTAAGATCTGAAACCATAATAGTCAAATATGATATAGACATTGAAAGTAGGTGGAATAAAGCCCCCCCCCCCCCGCCAATAGAATGGAAAATTATTATCAAAGCCAAAAAATACAGAGGATGAGGTACCAAATGTGAACTCTGTAATTCTGAAAAAAACATTATACAATCAACAAATAACATCTTAAACATCAGAGATGAACCCCCCCCCCTGCATACATAAGCAATATCTTGCACTCAAATATTTCAAAGAAAAGCCCCTATCCACAACAGTAATTCCATCAGGGTAGGCCCTTTCCTAAACACAAACTTCCAAGAAGAAATATGCCCCAATGACGAACTACCTCAGCACACAAGTATAAAAACACCATACCCAGAACAAAAACAAAGAACGCAAACAAATTGACCACACAAAAAAGAATTTGCTCAAAGGACAAATCCAAGAGAGACAAACATCCAAAAGATGCCCCACAAGAGTAACTTCCTTTGATTCATTGTTTTATTCATGTGAATTTACAAGAACCCCCATGAATTAAACAGGACTGTTTTCTGAAATGGAGGCGAACACCTTTCTCCATGTGTTGTGGTGAGAGTCACGACACTCCCCATGAGAACTGACTTGACTGAACAACTATAAATAGTAAGAATCTGAGTGAGAGACGGAAAGTCGTAAAGTATCGTTTTGGTAGTTTGTCGGAATATCATTTGTTGGTTCATGTATAGATCATGGAGAGTTTGTTGGATTGTTACATTGTTATATGTTTTATTGTTACTACATGGTTATAATGTAAAAAAGTATCGCAGTAAATATTGGCGAGACAACAATATTAGTGACAAGGATTCAAAGCTTACACGAGTCAGTTAACAAATTTTTGTGATACAAAGTTGTTAATGATGGAAGACCTACTAGCTTCTATAATACAGTTGAAAAAACATCAGCAAGAACAACAACAGGAGTTGCAGAAACAACTACTTCAGCAATGGGGGACAAATACATCATAAAAATGAAGGAAACCTTGAAAATTAAATAATAAAAGAGAAACACAAATGCAAATCATTTTTCACTCTGTGACGATGTATTAATGTACACACAAAGAGTGGAAGTATAAATTGCACCACAGAAATGGACATTACATGAATTTCATAGTGGATACCCAGGGATGTCAAAAATGAAAGCTTTGATGAGGAGTCACATGTATTGGCTGACAATGGACCAGGTCATTAAAAATTTGGTAAAATCATGTAGAGGTTATGTGCTAGCAGCCAAAGCACCACTGGTGAAATACTAATCGTGACCTGAGATAGATAGTCTGTGGTCCAAGGTACATATAGACTTCGCTGGACCAGTGAATGGCATGTACTTCTGAATCATTGTTGATAGCTGGAAGTATGTTGGTGCAGTCAACCTACCTTAAGGGCAACAATAAAGTTTCTGCATGAACTTTTTGCCTGAGATGGTGTTCCAGACACCATAGTATCAGACAATGGTACACAATTTACAGGATATGAGTCCATGAAATTCTGCAAAATGCATGCAGTCAAGCACATATATACCCCACCCTATCACTTGAGGTCAAATGGGCAAGCAGAACGATTCATACATACTTTCAAGCAAGTACTAACAAAAAGCAAGGAACAAGTTAGCAAATAATGAAGTGCTAACTAAATTCTTAAGGGTGTACAGCAAAACACCCAATCCAAATACCAGTTCAGACAAGTCACCTGCAGAGCTAATGTTCACTTGAAAGATTAAATCGATCTTTGACAAATTGTTGCCAAAGAAAAAAATGTATAGAAAAAATTTTTTAAATTCAATTAAACATTTTGATGTTAGAGACAAAGTCCATTTCAAAGTATACAAGAATGGTAAAGAGAGTTGGCAAGATGGTGTAGTGACTAAAAGAATTGGAAACATGATGTGTTTGATAAAAGGCCAATGATGGGACCATAAACAACACCTAAAATCAATTAAAAACAAGACAAATAGAGGAAAGGAAGGAAATTCCAATGGAAGTGTTTTACGACATGTTCAATGTGCCAGCACTGAAAGAGATTAAGTCTAGAAGGAGCAGTAGCAGGGAACGTAAACAGACTGACCATTTAGAAATAATTCCTAAGCGGAAAAGGTATTAAACTTTCTAGGGAAGCAAAATTTCAAAAAGGGAGAGGTATTGGAAAGATAGAGAAAGATTAAAATAATAAAATAAATTTTGTTTCCTACGGAAGTTGAAATCTCAAAAGGGATGTTGTGGCAAGAGTCACCAGACCCCCTGCAAGAATAGACTTGATCGAATGACTTTAAGTAATAGTGATCTGACTGAAAGATGTCTACTTTCCATGCTAGCATGGGTTGGACAGTTTGACTGAGAATTGGTAAGCCAGGAGGCAGCACCAGGCTCCAATCTGATTTGACCAGGTTTCTACAGGATGCTTTTTACATGTCACTGGCATGGGAGCCAGGCAGGCAGCAGTGGCATTGGTCAATATGCATGTATGTATGTATGCATGTAGATCTTTAGCTGGGCTAAAAAGTCACATTCGATCACAGCACCAGTAACAGTTAAGCTTCGTGCAATGGCCATACTTGATAACGAGGGGGCAGCCATAATGTATGTATGTATGTATGTATGTATGTATGCATGCCTGCATGCGCACGTGCATGCGTGTGTGTATCAATCATATATTTGAACTCTGTAGCAAAATGTGAGAAAGTGTTCCCCCCTGATGATCCATTGCAATTAGGCATCTAATTAGGCACTTGGAACATCCAATGCTGAGTTACAATTAACTGCAAATATTTATACTGCTGTTAATCTTAATTTCCACCGTCTATGTTCTGTATATCATAACTAGTAACATTGCTAGTAACATTACTGTGGCCAACTAAGAACCATTCTGGAAACCGACTCTATAATGATAATTTAGGCAGTTTTTGTTCAAATTTTTTTGTTTTTCTTGGTTTACTTTTCATGTTTTTTTTCAAACATTTTACTCTAATTATTAAACCACATTTAATAATAATCACAACTGTGTTCATATACACTAGAGAATATTTCAATGCTATCCAACATATTTTCATTTCATTTTCTCAGTCATTACCGGAAGAGAAATCATTTTACAGTTCTTACTAGAATGTTTAAGCTAAATTAACAAAATTGCATAACCAATTTTGAATTACTTAAAATCCACTCTCTCTCTCTCTCTCTCTCTCTCTCTCTCTCTCTCTCTCTCTCTCTCTCTCTCTCTCTCCCTGTTTACCTCTAAACACACTCCCCTCTCACTGTCTGACTTTCATACTTCTCTCTCTCTCCTGCTCACAGACTTCTCTCTCACTTTCTCTTCTTTCGTACTTGTGATTCACTCATGTTTAAAAATTTATAAATCATTTTGCTTTTCAAGAGAAAATGTTATGTTGTTTAGACTATAGTACATTTAATCGTTAGAAACGGTTTTCTAATCATCTTGTGTTATTATTTCAAAATTAACAGTTTGTACATGAGCAGAAACTTCAAAATTAAATATATATTGTTTACCTATGATGAATCTAAATGATCTAAATGACAAACTATGAAGTGAGATATGAACAGAAAATGTAAATGAATGATATTTGATATCTTTCCTGTTGTGTGATATGCAACTATGTAAATGCATACATAGTTGTATTAACTTCTTGACAAGTATCAAATGTCACACACTTCATAAACTACGAAAGACAATAATCATACAAAACAAAAGAAACATGAATTTAGACACACTCACACACACACACACATGTACACACACACATGTACACACACACATATACGCATACATACACACACATATAACCACACCTATTTGTGATGTAGTATTTGTCAGTATTTCTTGTAAACCATTGCTTGTAAACTAACTTTACAAACAAAATAAACAAAACCTGGTATATTTATTCGATATATATTAGATGTGATGATTTTAGGGCAGTGGTCCTAGACTGGGGTCCACATAAAATTTTGTTGTTAAAATTTATCTCTTATTATAAAAGGCAGATTTTATCTGCCTCCCTTTGTCAGTTATAGAAATCTACAATATAGGATTTCTTCAATTACAATTTACCTAGCATTTTTAAGAGTAGAATGCATCGAGTCATGCCAGGTCCAGTTTTTAAAATTTAAACTCCAATTAAGCAAAATTTACAGAAAACTCACATTCTGGTGTGTATGTCAAATGCTTTTCTTAATGTGGTTTACACCACACGCACACGCACACACACAGTGTGCAACGAATAAAATGAAAGTAATTGGAAGAGAGTAAATAGCAACAGAGTGATTTGAGGAAGACTAAACTGAAAGTATTTAAACCACTACTCAAAAAATAAAAAAACACAGCAAACAGAAACAAATAAATACATAACGATTTACTCCTCACACAATTTCTTCAATTAGAGTTTACCTAAGATTTTTCAAAGTACTCCATTCGGTCATGCCATAATATATTTCTTTCAATTTCACCCCCAATTAAGACAAAATTCGAGAAAACTCAATATTTTAACATTTCACTCCGAAAGCATTGATGTACATGTGTGCGTGCGTGAGTGTGTGTGTGTGTGTGTGTGTGTTTGATGGGTTGTGCGACACAGAAAGTGTGGTGTGTAAGTGAAGTGCTTTTGTTAGTGTGTGTAAAGAGACAGACAGAGTGAAAGACAGAAATAACTGAACTTTTTTTATTCACTTTTTGTAGTGAGTGACTGAGAGAGAAAAGAGAGAGAGAGGTTATGTATGTATATATGTATGTATGGCTTCAGTGACACACACACACAAAAACACATACCTACGTACACCTAAAGCACGCACACACACACACACAAGCGGAGCGCGAACTTCAAAATTTTGGTAGTATTAATTTGCGAGCGTACTTCTAAGCGCGCGTAATTGAAAGTTTTCACTATGATATCATCACGTGCGAAAAAATTCGAAGGGTTTTGAACAATTGAGATACAGATGTCACGCCTGTATTGAAACCATTGCTAAGCTGCCGTAATTGCTTAATTAAGACTTTGTTTAGATTGAAAGGGGCAAATATGTGACGAGGTTGAAAAAAAATACCCCAGAAAAAAAAATGTACTGCTGGTATTTATATAATTCACTACTATTTTGCTACAATGTCATGCAAAAGAAAAAATTTAGGTATGTAAATCGAATTCGCCACCCCCTTTTCCCCGTTCGCGTTTGTGTAAAAAAAATTATTATTCAAGTTTTAAAAATTATTTACTTTGTTCAAAAAATATTGATATTAATTAATTTTCAAGAATTATTTAATTTTATTCTGTAAAATAGTAATTAATTCATTTATCTGTAAATCCGCGAGGTTGTTACTCAGGCACCTAGAATGGTAACCTTCAACTAACACTATCTCCTCCGAGACCCTGCGGCGCAAGTTGACCAAAATTGAGAGTATGGTAGAAGAAGGGTTGCTCTTCCTTCCGTAGAACATAAAATTCAAATCGGACCATGTTAACACCAAAAATTATTTACATCAAAAAGATGCTTTTTTCTATGAAAATCCCTATTTTTTACGATTTTTTCACTGCTGTGTCGCCACTTTTCGGTGTATTTCGACCAGAAAAATGTTCACAAAATTTTTACTTTTCAAAATTACAATTCCAGCGGGTCGAAACAAACCCGAGCAACGCCGGGCGATACTGCTAGTGTGCAATAAATTGCTTGTACTTCTACAATACACAAAATATTTTATCATTTTTTAAATATGATTCCTAATTTTTAAAATGGTAAAAGGTAAAAACCCCTTCACCCATAAATGACCATGGGATTGCACCTAGAAAGTTACCCTCTGAGGCACAAGTCTGGGCAAGATTGTTCATGGAAGACCAGTAGGCGCCCATGCATACCAGCCTCCACTCTCCACATCACTGCTGTTAACCAATGGAGAGGCAAAGGCTGATACAGCTTGGCACTCGTGACCTCACAACTCATTTCTACAGATGACGGAACTGGAGCAAAGTGAACTAAAGTTCTCTTGCTCAAGAACACAATGCACAGCCCACTCTGGGGTTTGTGAGCTTGATGCTCCAACCACTGAGCCATATGCCTCCTTCATTCTAAAAACACTGAAGGATTTTTTTTATTTACATCAAATAGCTATGGAGACCCAGTTGAGTAAAATAGGAATCAAAGGGATTCGTAGGCAAAAAATAGTTGAAAACCACAGTTTAAGATCATTATTACTTGGAGTTTCCCAATGTTTCAATCATCTCTCAAGGTATCATCCAGTAAGACTGATTGCCTGGGCCAGCTTGACTACCTCTCTCCATCCCTCCTGATCTTCCGTTAGTGTTTCTTGGTCTTCAACTTGGCATCCAACATCTTCTGTAAGCTGATGTACATATGTCTTCCATGGTCTTCCAGCCACTGTGGTACCATGATTTGGTGTCTACAGCAACATGTTACTCACAAGTTCCTCCTTACTTCTCCAGCAGTGGCTAGAAAACCTCAATCTCCACTCTTGGATAGTTGATGAGAAAGTTGGTACATTCCCATATAACTCTTGATGAGAGTCCAAGTCAGAGATCCATATACAAGTACAGATTCAACAACTGCTCTGAAGAACTGTCTCTTCAATTTATCTGACAGGGTTGACTTCCATATTGTTCTAAGAACATCTATAGCTGCCCAAGTCTTAGCAATGCAAAATTTAATATCTTTTTCAGAGGAAATGATATTCCTGCCTAGGTATATTGACATTTTTCAAGGGCTTCTGTTTGATGGTCCTGATTTCACCTGTTATGTTGGCACGTAAAAGCACCCACTACACTCATGGAGTGGTTGACGTTAGGAAGGGCATCCAGCTGTAGAAACTCTGCCAGATCAAGATTGAAGCCTGGTGCAGCCATCTGGTTCACCAGCCCTCAGTCATACGTCCAACCCATGCTAGCATGGAAAGTGGACGTTAAACGATGATGATGATGATGATGTTCAGGGTGATAAACTCTGTCTTCTTTTCATTCACATATAGTCCTATGTTAGCAGCAGCAATTTCCAGGAGATGGCATTAACATACAGCATCTTTTGTGTTGTCTGCGAAGAGTGCTATAGCATCAGCATAATCAGTGTCAGTCAGGTAGGTGGCGGGATATCTTCTGTTTCTAGACTTCTGTAAAGTAAAACCCAGATCTTTGTGTTGATCTATTGAGGTACGCAATACATAATTGAGACACAGGATGAACAAGTAAGGAGTAGTGTATCACCCTGCAGTACTCCTGCACAAACATCAAAGAAGTCAGATCTCCATCTGCTGACTGCACTTTTGCTCGGGTGTTTTTATACAGCATCATTACTGCCTTTATTGCTTCTATTGATTCTATATGCCCTAAGGATTTCCACCATCTTATTCCTGTGAACAGAGTCAAAGGCCTTGGAGGAATCAACAAAGAGCAGAACTGCATTAAAATTTTTGGCTTGTACTCCTAACATCCTCCTAACTGTGAGAATTTGACCAAATGTAGAGCAGCTCTTCTTAAATCCATTTTGATTTTTCCTAAGAAAATTGACTTCAGGGAGGATATCCAATCCTGCAGCCTTTTGATTTTTGGTCTTCCTTAGTATGACTTCAAGATCTTCTAGTCTTGAGGTTGCTTTTATCTTGTTTGCTCAGAGGCTTACCTGAAGCTTAAATGTTACCACTCAATGGTCAGATGATACACGGTATAAAAAAGTGTTGTATGCTTCACAGTTGTGGCAGTTGTTAATCCATTTTTTGTTCATGATAAGATAGTCTAGCTGAGCTTTGAATCCATTTGGGGTAGTATGGGTCCACTTCATTCCCGGTCTCTTCAGAAAATAAGTGTTCAGGCATTGAAGTTTATTTTCTACCAAGAAGTGCTCTAACTCTTCACCATTTCAGTTTGAGGCTTGATAGAACAAGTACTTATGATAGGGACTGTCATGGCCTAATTGCACACTCATATCTCTGCTAATGATGAGGATGTTGTTTTGGTATAGATCATACAAGAGAAGATAAATCATTGAAAAAATTTATGACCTTTTGTTCATTGCTGACATTTGTTGGACTGTACCAGCATGTGACAGTAGTAGAAGGGTTACCGTTGAAATTGGCATCTATTATTCTAGATGTTATTTTCTCAATGTTGTTTAGTGATTTCAGGGTATGTGGGCTGAATAATAATCCTACAGTGCTAATGGTGCTATTAATAGAATTTTTCCATGCAGATACAGACACAAAAGTCCAGTTGTTATTGAGTTCATGTAACCATCATGGAGGAGACGGTGTTTCTGTACACACAAGATGTCAATATGAAAGTTCATAGCTGATGCAGCAAATTCTGATATTTGAGACATAGATTTCAAAGTTCTTACATTGAAAGTTGATACTTTAACAGGATGCTTGCATCTGGCAAATTTCGATTTTGGTTCTGTAACTGACTTGTGCCAGAACCAATGCCCCTGGTTATGACCCTTGGTAATCTATGCGACAATCAATGCAGTATGAGTTTCTGGAATGATCTATAGTCATGACTAGTCTTTTGATAGCTTAGCATAACCATCAGTGTGAGCCATGTCTATTGACGATCATAGTATTTCTCTGACTGAATTGGTTGATCCTGGCTATTGATCTGTTTTGGATTTCTCTACCCAGCAATCTTGTGCACCTTACTATTGACTAGGTTCATAGTTCTTCCACCAAGGTTTCACACCTGTTATGCTGCTCTCCATACAGGTAACCAGAGCCCCATTTGCCAGTTTGGAAGCTGGGGATTTGGCATGGCTTACTGGATATTGAATTTATTTTGATGACAATACTTTTTGGCATTGTAGACAAATGTGCACACACACACAAACATACACACACATGGACATGCAAGCACACACACAGAGTACTCCCTTCCGGCAATTTTTGCCTGAAACTCTGAGTATCAGGATGTAAAGTGACCAGAACTAATATATATATAAAGGGGCAGCTCACCTCAAACAACTCATGACAAAAACTGTTGAAAGTGAGCGCTAATTCAAAACGGTCTAATAAAATACAATAAGATACTACAATATGTTAAATATATTATAATATAGGTGGCCCATTAACAATGAAAACCTAAAGCAATCAAAACCTAAATTAAACAAGGGTACAAATTAGTATTGGCAATTGCAAGAAATAAGAGTCAAAAAATTACTCAAAAAGCCACACAAAACATTAACTTTCAATGGTTTTTCTCATGAGTTGCATGAGGCAACCCCTTTTTATCAGCAAGATCCTCTGATGACCACTAAGATTATAATGATCAGAGTTTGAAATCATGTGATAAGGATATATCTGTTTATTTCATTTTGTGAGATTATCACACCGTAGAAAGGTGCTTTAGCTTGCTCCCTTGCTTTTTGTAAATTCATGAGGTTAGTGCTTTTCGTGGCTATTCGAGTCGTTTTTGACTCTTATTTCTAGCAATTGCTGGTACTAATTTGTACCCTTGTTTATTAACATATATATATATATATATATATATATATATATATATATATATAGGCGCAGGAGTGGCTGTGTGGTAAGTAGCTTGCTTACCAACCACGTGGTTCTGGGTTCGGTCCCACTGCATGGCACCTTGGGCAAGTGTCTTCTACTATAGCTTCGGGCTGATCAAACACTTGTGAGTGGATTTGGCAGATGGAAACTGAAAGAAGCCCATCGTGTGTGTGTCCAACATCACGTGACAATTGATGCTGGTGTGTTTACGTCCTGGGGTCAATTTGCTCGACTAAAGGCAGTGCTCCAGCATGGCCATAGTCAAACAAGTAAAAGAGAGTAAAAAAGAATACACATATATGTATGTATGGTTGTATGCATTTATGAATGAATGAATGTATGTTTGTCTCTGTACGTACATGTGTATGTTGGTGTATGTGAGTGTGCGCTTGTGTCTCCTTGTCTTGACCATTGTGCAATGATTGTAAATGAGCCTCACCCTCATGTAAATGGTGTTGTTTGTTTCCAAACATGCATAAAAAAATGTCATATTGTGAGGAAATATTACTTTGCTTGAATATAGAGATGAGAGCTGGTGACAGAAGATCTGCCTCAACCAGCTCCATCAAACCCATGCAAGCCTAGAAAACTAGTGATCACTCCAAACACCATGATGTTGACTGGATGTTTGATTTTTATCTCTCTCAGTACATGTTTTGAGGACACAGCAAGCCAACGGTTGTTCTGTGTGTTCACCATCTGATCCTGGCAGAAATTTTTCTCATCTGAAAAAAACCAAAGCATGTTTGGTTGGAACGGATGCTTGAGTTTCTTCAAAAGCTTCCTTGATGGCTTGGAATAAGAATTGACTCTTTCTCATCTTATATGAGGAATATTGAATGTCTTCATGCACTACCTGCTTGATAAAAACAGACACTCCCATGTTCCTGGCAGGGACCCTGACTGAGATGTAGGGGTCATTGTCAATCATGGCTTAGATCTCACCAACAAATTCAGGAGTTCTTTTCTTAATCAGAACAATCAGAGTAAGTTCTCTGAGCTGCCATACATTTGTAATCACCATTAGACTCATCCAATCTTCTACACTGTCTTCAGATTGACACCCAAACACTCTGAAATGTTTGTATTGGAGCTTCCGGTGTGAATGCCACGCAGTACAGCATGTCATTTCCAAATTTCTGGCAGAGGGAATTGTGTCATGGTGCTATTTTTCTCACAGACGGTGTCCAACTGACTCAACCATAGTGTAGTCGACAAAATCAAAAATGAACAATGAGCATATGTGAAATTAAAAGTATACAACGGCAGCAGTTTACCCATCACACCCTATATATGTGGAAGAGGTAGACCCAGGAAGACATAGGACAAGGTCGGAAAACATGATCTTTGAATTTTGGGCCTCACAAAGGTAATGACTAGTGACCGAAACCTTTGGTAATATGCTGTGCCTGAGAAGACCCATCAAGCTAAGTGAAATCATGATCGATGCCAGGGTCACGTAATTAGCACCCATGCTGGTGGCGCGTAAAAAGCACTTTTTGAGCACAGAGCCTCATGGAGGCAATCTGTTTGATGCTAGTGTCATATAACTAGCACCTGTGCCAGTGGTATGTAAAAGTACCCATTACATTCTTGGAGTGGTTGGTGCTAGGAAGGGTGTCTAGCCATAGAAACCATGCCAAATCAGACTGGAGTCTGGTGCAGCCCCTCAGCTTACCAGCCCTAGTCAAACTGTCCAACCCATGACAGCATGGACAACGGACGTTAAATGATGATGATGATGATATGTATAAATATATATATATATATATATCAAATAACGAAGGCAGCTATACACAATATAAAACCAAAAAGGAAAATTGTCGCAAATTGTGGCTGAGGGTGCCGAGTAGCATATATATTGCTAGAAATACAAGCTAAAACCCTTAGAGCCACAAGAAAGCACATATACTGACAGAGGAGATAACCACCACACAGCAAGCGCGATCATTATACTAGTCTACTTTTGCTTGAAAATCATAAGCTCAAGTGACAAATTCACCACTGGATGGTTTTACTAAATCCTGACTGTCAGCATATATATACATATTTACTATATGAATCTATGGCTGATTCAGCAAAATGCAAATGTGAAAATTATAAAATAGCGAAGGCAGCTATATGCAATATAAAACCAAAGAGGACAAATTCAGTTGTCACTAATTGTGACTGAGTGGAGGGAGAGAGATACACACACACATAAATATATATATCTATATACATACTTACAAACATACATACACACACACAAGCACACACATATATAGTTGAAATTTACAGAAAAACAAAAGAAGACAAGTGTATAAACAACAAGCCGGTGTATTAGTTTAATGCTCGGGAAGGTGAGAACGTCTTTTACATTTCGAGCTTACGCTCTTCAACAGAAAGGAATAAGAGGAAATAAACAGAGAGAGAATAAAAAAAAATCTTATGGATTTAGTGGTCAGTAATATATATACACGCACGCACTCACACACACATATATACTCTTTACTCTTTCTCTCTTTTACTTGTTTCAGTCATTTGACTGCGGCCATGCTGGAGCACCACCTTTAGTCGAGCAAATTGAACCCGGGACTTATTCTTTGTAAGCCCAGTACTTATTCTATCGGTCTCTTTTGCCGAACCACTAAGTGACAGGGACGTAAACACACCAGCATCGGTTGTCAAGCAATGCTAGAGAGACAAACACAAACATATACACACACATACACATATATATATATACATATATACGACAGGCTTCTTTCAGTTTCCATCTACCAAATCCACTCACAAGGCTTTGGTCGGCCCGAGGCTATAGCAGAAGACACTTGCCCAAGATGCCACACAGTGGGACTGAACCCGGAACCATGTGGTTGGTTAGCAAGCTACTTACCACATAGCCACTCCTGCACCTATACTTATAAATTTGACATGGCAGATTCTTTCTTGCCTTGGAATTCAGTCAAATGGCTGGGTGGAATTATGCAAAAAGTTACACAGGTGTGTAGAATGATCCAGTGGTGTTGCTGGGCTTTGTATTTTTTTCATAGCTCCCATGGTTACCGAGATAATCTACTATAATAATACTCTTGTGTTTATGAATGAGAAAGGAAAGGGTGATGGATGAATAAGGAAGAAAGGGATGATGTCATACTTGGTAGCTGGATGATGAAAATTGTACGCTGAAAAAATAAATCAAAAAGCTTTTCAACTCTATGCATGTACACAGGAGTGGGTATGTGAATGTGTGCGCGCGTGCACAATGGAAGTGGTATGGTTCATCTTTGCTTGCTTAGTTTTGGGGTTTATTTTTTTATTTCGTTGAATCTTGGTTGTTTTTTTGTTTGTTGGTCAGTTATTTTTTAGCATTTTTATAGAAAAAAGTAATTCTAAAATTGTTTTTTAATTTGTGTCCAAACAAGTTGAATGCTTACACAGAGCAGGCTTTACAGCCACATCATCAAAACTGACCAGGTGAAAGCGGGCTTAGCTGCTAGTATATACATGTATATGTATATGTATATATATATACATATATAAATATATATACATCATCATCATCGTTTAACATCTGCTTTCCATGCTAGCATGGGCTGGATGGTTTGACTGAGGAATAGCAAGCCAGAAGGCTGAACAAAGCTCCAGTTTGATCTGGCAAGGTTTCTACAGCTGGATGCTCTTCGTAACACCAACTATTCTGAGAGTATAGTGGGTGCTTCTTACATGCCACTGGCATGAGGGCCAGTCAGGCGGCACTAGCAACGATCTTGCTTGGATGGTGCTTTTTATGTGCCACCTGCACAGACCAGTATATATCATCATCATCATCATCATCATGATCGTTTAACGTCCGTTCTCCATGCTAGCATGGGTTGGACGGTTTGACCAGGGATCTGGGAAGCCAGAAGGCTGCACCAGGCTCCAGTCTTATCTGGCAATGTTTCTACAGCTGGATGCCCTTCCTAACGCCAACCACTCCGTGAGTGTAGTGGGTGCTTTTTACGTGCCACCTGCACAGGTGCCAGGCGAGGCTGGCAACGGCCACGGTCGGATTGGTGTATTTTACGTGCCACCGGCACGGAAGCCAGTCGAGGCGGCGCTGGCATCGGCCATGAGTCGGATAGTGCTTTTTACGTACCACCAGACCAGGAATCCTGGCTGGTTCAATTCGATTTCGATTTCGCTTGCCCCAACATGTCTGCGCAAGCAAGGGGGTTGGCATGGGTGCCTGTCGTCGGATGAGGTTCGATATCGACTTCGCTTGCCTCAACAGGTCTTTGTGTGTCCAAGGGAGGAAAGGCATGCATAAGTGGGCTGGGCTCACTTGTCCTGCTTGGTCTTCTCACGTACAGCATATTTCCAAAGGTCTCGGTCGCTGGTCATTTCCTCAGTGAGGCCTAAAGTTTGAAGGTCGTGCTTCACCACCTCGTCCCAGGTTTTCCTGGGTCTACCTCTTCCACGGGTTCCCTCAACTGCTAGGGATTGGCACTTTCTCACACACCTATCTTCATCCATTCTCGCCACATGACCATACCAGCGCAGCCGTCTCTCTTGCACACCACAACTGATGCTTCTTAGGTACAACATTTCTCTCAAGGTACTAACGCTCTGTCGAGTATGTACACTGACATTACACATCCATCGGAGAGTACTGGCTTCATTCCTCACGAGCTTACGCATGTCCTCAGCAGTCACGGCTCATGTTTCACTGCCATGTAGCATGGCTGTTCGTACACATGCATCATACAGTCTGCCTTTTACTCTGAGCGAGAGGCCTTTAGTCACCAGCAGAGATAAGAGCTCCCTAAACTTTGCCCAGGCTATTCTTATTCTAGCAGTTACACTTTCAGCGCACCCACCCCCACTACTGACTTGGTCACCTAGATAACGGAAGCTATCAACTACTTCTAGTTTTTCCCCCTGGAAAGTGACGGAAGTTGTTTTCTGCAGATTTTCGGAGGTCAATGCTCCCGAGCATCTGCCACATACAAAAACTATCTTCCCAGTTAGCCTACCTTTGAGATTGCTGCACCTCTTATGTGTCCATAGCTTACACTGGGTACATCTTATAGAGTTTCTACCTACACCTTTTCTACAGATCGAGCAGGGCCATCTTCCTGAAGACATTTGTGGATTGTCTACCTTCCTACTTATTAGTACTTTGGTTTTAGCTAGGTTGACTCTAAGGCCCCTCGATTCTAAACCCTCCTTCCACACCTGGAACTTCTCCTCCAGTTCTGATAGTGACTCAGCAATTAGAGCAAGGTCGTCAGCATAGAGGAGCTCCCAGGGGCAACCTGTCTTGAATTCCTCCGTAATTGCCTGGAGGACTATGATAAATAGGAGGGGGCTGAGTACTGAACCCTGGTGGACCCCAACCTCTACTTTGAATTCTTCTGTGTACATGTTGCCAACCCTAACCTTACTTACGGCATCTCTGTACATGGCTTGCACAGCCCTCACCAGCCATTCATCTATCCCTAGTTTCCTCATTGACCACCAGATGAGGGATCGGGGGACCCTATCAAAGGCTTTCTCCATGTTAACGAAAGCCAGGTACAGGGGCTTATCTTCGGCTAGGTATTTCTCCTGCAGCTGCCTTACCAGGAATATAGCATCGGTGGTACTTTTCCCTGGCACGAACCCAAACTGCATCTCATCTAAACTAACTCTCTCTCTCTCTAATTAGTTGGGCTATGACCCTCTCCGTATATATATGCATACGTGCACACACACACATACACAGTCAGATGGATGGATATTCATACTCATATACAATGGGCTTATATACAGTCTCCTCCATCAAGTAAATTTCAATCCTAGGGCAGTGGTCAACCTGAAGTACATTACAATAGTTATGGTGTAAATATGGTAGATTAATGACCTCTTGAGCAGGAGTTCAAGTATTTTTGCATTCATTGTGTAAATGTTCTTCAACATTGATTATATTTGCTTCCATCTATCCATCAACTACAAAATAAGCCTGATCACTTCTTTTTCGTGAGGGAGTGTTTAACAACAAGGATGCCTAGCTGTAAAAACTGATGCTCCAAGAAGGTATGAGATGCATTCCAGAAGTTTTGAAACATCTTTTTTGGAAAATCAGTTATAATTGTTCTAAATTTGTGTAATTTTAATGTTATTACAATACATCTAATAAGCTGTTCTTTCAACTTTTGTTATTCTAGATTGAAGAAAATGGCTGTAATAGCATTTTGAATGCACCCAACAAAACACTGCTTGTCACAGCTGACTAATTTGCAAAATGTTGTTGGTATGTGAATGCAATTTAGAAGCTCGTTATGCTGTAAAGTTTTGTGTTAAACTGTACAAAAATGCCACAAACTCTTATGAAATGCCCTAGATTGCTTATGGATTAACTTGTATGAATTGTGCCTGATTTTTGCAGGTAGAAAAGACCAGGTAAAGTAAGTCCACTGGGAAGCTCAAAATGCTCCTCTTTTTCAGCAGTGAGGGCATCATCTATATCCACTGCATTCTCTCTGGCCAGATGGTCAACTAAAAGTACTTTGTGGAGATCTTCAGTGAGTGCAGGAAGAGATTTTGTCGCAAATGACCAGAGCTCTTCGACTTGGATTGATGGCACCTGCACCAGGACAATGCACCAATTCACAACTCCATCCTGGTAATCAACTGCTTGACAGAGATGAGCATCAGAACTGTCCCTTACTCACCCAAGAGACCAAACCTTGCCCCCCAGAGACTTTTGGCTGTTCTCCAAGTTAAAAGAGAATTTCAGGGGTACTCATTTTGGAGACATTGAGAAGATGAAGGAGGCTATGGACATCTTCACTTAGAAGGACTTCCATGGGGCCTTTACTAAGTGGCCAGAATTTTACAATTGCATTGAAGTTAAGGGATCCTACTATCAGTTTACTACTGAAAAAGTCTCAAAACTTCTGGAATGCATCTTGTATAATGCAAGTGTCCAAATTTCCAAACACTGTCCCTTTCCCATGCATATCTGATTTTCATTTATTTAATTTTATGATACTGAATCATTAAGAAAAGAAAAACAATTCCCATAACCCCTTTTTAGGGTCACTGAGACTGCTAGGGAAAAGAAAAGAAGTTAACCTCAGACTGGGGATCTGATCTGAATACTTGCAACAGAGTGTACTCTGCTAAAGACATATATCCCAGGACCAGCTGGGAGTGTACAACTCAGTGGCAACGAAGTGGACTCAGCAAAAGATATCCAAGGACCAGTTGAAGGTTTTAAACTGAGTGATAACAGAATGAATAACACTAGATATGCTTTCTGAGCCAGATGGTGGTGTTAAACTGGGTGAGAGATTAAATTTACCATCCAAGAAAACGGATGTAAAATAAATAGAAAATAGCTGAGTTTCATAAAATAATTTGACCAAAACTATTATTGTTTTTCAGAAAGATCAAATTTACATACATAACAAAACTAAATATAAAAATATATAAATGTATTTCTCTGTTTTTATGCATGCAGTAATTCAAATACAAATATATTTTTAATTTTTTCAATTCATAAACTTATAACCATTGTTCAAGATGTGATTTTTACACAAGACACTGCTACAGTGCAGAAATGTATGATATATCTGATGAAAATAAAATGTCATGAGATATTCTTTGTTCTGGTGAGAACATTAGTGTGAACATATTGTTTTTTTCCCTGCTTTCTGTTTATTTTACTCAACTTTTCCATTTCTTAAGTACATCTAAAAAGCTATAGAAAGCTTTCATTTTTTCCTCATGCATTTTACGCATTTCCAGGCGGTCTTCTTCTTGTTGGCGTTTTTCTTCTTCTTTGTTTGCTTTAAGCCAGTTCAAAATGTCCATAGTACTGCATTCTGAAGAACGCGGTCGTTTTGGCTTAAAGCGTCGAACCTTTTCTGTGGAACTCTCAAGAATTTCAGTTGCAGAGTTAGATGATGTACTAGCCAAACTAATTGAAATCACATTTGATTGTCCAAGAATCTCTGAGATTTCATCATAGAAGCTACACTTTCGTTTTAATCCTGAGTTTCTATTATATTCTTCAACTTTTTTGAAAGAGAGTTTTAGTGATTTCCATTTGTTTTCACATTGACGAGCACTAATTTCAAACCCATACTCAAGCATTTTTTTAGAAATTTCTTCCCAAAGATTCTTTTTTTTAATGTTAGGTTGCAAAAAAAGTTCATGATAATGCTTATAAAGTTCTATGAAGAGCCTTGTTGACTGTTCATTCCATTGGTATGCATCTTTCTTGAAATCAGCTATATTGATGCCATTCTTTGATGTGAAAGAAGATTCTTCTGGAAGTTGGATAGACTCTGAAGCTATTGGGGTGCTGCCATTAGTTGTACTTCCAATACTAACTGTCGAAGGTGGATTAGACCAGACTGGAGGAAGAGGTAAAGCAGGAGAGGCAACATCTATTGGTGATGCAGAAGCTACTGAAATAGCTGGTTGGGTAACAGATGTTACAACAGGCACATCAGAGTTAATATCCTTTGCAGAATTCTTTATTGCTTTGACATCCTTTCCTCCATCTGAAAAAGTCAGCAAAATAATGCAACAATTATAGAAGACATTTTGTAAATCGTCTGGCAATTTAGACAACTTCTAAATATTCCCAAAACCAACAATTTTTTTCCCTAATTGTTTTCTGGAAAAACAGGTAATGTATCATCCAATTCTAAATAAATTTTTGGTGCTCAACAGTGGGTCCTTCATAGGGGTAGCCAGCAGCATCATAGGCCCCAGGGGAAATCAATGCACTGAGCCCAATAGTATTAATTTGACAGCAAAACAGAGCAAGACATGGATTAGATTTGAGTTCCTAAACCTATGAAGCATCCAGGCAACTACCAAGTGTGCCTGTGCCTTAAGACAGTACTGGGGGCAGCTCAAAAGGGAGCTGCTATGTTGCTGCTCAAATAAAGAACACATTAGATGGTGTTGTGTAAGATACTAGTAAAAATAGCAACAATAACTTTCCATGTACTAAAGTAATAATATTTGAATTTAGAGAAGCAAAAATGTTTAAATTATTGGTACCTATTTTTTGAGTGAATGCCATTACAAGACAAGATATAAATGTATATATGTGTTGGTCTTTCTGTTTCCATCTACCAAATCCACTCACAAGGCTTTAGTTGTCTTGGGCTACAGTAGAAGATACCTGCCCAAGATCAAGCAAGCTGCTTGATTACATGACCATACCTGCACTTGACAGCTGTGTCTGCATCTCACTGCCACATATGTGTACAGTCATACACACACACATATAAAAACACATATGCATATATACGGGCCCACACCCACACATACATGTGTGCATGTGGGTGTCTGTAGGTGTGTTCTGTGTGTCTTTCTTTTACATTGTGCAATAAAAGTTTTCAAAATGTAGTATCTATGGTCAATACTAAAGACAGAAAAGCAATATAGGTCTGGAATTACTTCCATAAAAGAATCTCTTCCCATGACATACACTTTCATCAATCAAAGTAATCAGAAGGAAGGGAGTGAAATGGTTGACCATATAAAAGGAAGGGCACACAACAATAATTACATGGTGCTGACATTTGTAAAAAATTACCCAAACTCTACACCATGTGGTCAACAGGTTAAGAAGGACCTCTCAGATTCCTGAAGGTGCACGATTCTCTCTCATGACAGCAGTAAACTGAGCATCTGGCCAAAGAAGGTACTGCTGGTGGTCCAGCTAGCAGGAGATAGCAAAGATCCAGAAAAGATATATATTAAACTACACCAACATCTATCCATCCACTTTTTCCTCCCAATTTTCCTGGACGCCTCACATCATACCCTATCAGAAGCAACCCTCATTACATTTCATGGCCAGATTCCCAAGTGTGACCAACTGAGATTATGGACATTACCCAACCAACTCACTCATGGGTCCGCCCCTATGTCTTGTGCCAACTGGCAGAATTTAAAGAATCTCTCTTGTGATTCCTTCCTATGACATTCGATTCACATGCTGGTAGTACAAGAGCTGAGCTGTTGCATCTCAACATCTCGACTCAAAATTAAGAGAATTATTAATCAATCAAGAAATAAAATGAACACAATGTTGAACATAGTATCTTAAATGAATAAATATTACTATAAATATTACTATAATTACATGGGTAAATTCCTTACATCCTTCATTTGCTGAATGCCATCGTTCATCAGATTCTAACAGAACAAATACTGTATCATTAGGAAGAAGAGCAAAATAATCTTCATCATCTACATCAGTTCCATCAGCTTCCAAAACTAATCGAATATCTGTCCCAGTGGTTAACCCAAGTTTAAGTTTTCCTACAATAAAAGAGATCAATAAATAATATTAATTTTATCCTTAAGTAGAAGGCCAAAATTGTTAATGAATGCAAGAAGTATAAATGAAATGGAGTACAGCATATTACCGGGATTTCTCAACCACAAAGTCAAACTTTGAAAGAATGAAAATGAAATGTAAGAATAAGAGTAAATACTGCATGTTCTACAATTTTTGCAGTCACTTTCTTCATTCTGTGTTGTATCAACATTGTCATTTAGTTTATGGGATTTGATATATTTCAAAATGAAATCATATTCTTTGTCATGAGCTTCAGTGATGCTTCAACAGGTTGCTGCTGTTGTTTAACCACAAAATCGATCAGAATTAGGATCAAAGGCTTTCCAATCAATAACATCTCTTTTTTTTCAGAAACTATATATATATGTACACATTATCCAACATGTCCTTCACTTTTGGTTTTTAATGATAACATGTGATAAGAGGGGCATTTTGTTGTCATTTCTAGTAGGTGAACTAAATACTTAGAGGTTCCTTCATTGTTTTAATTGTGATCTATGCTGGCATAGGTTGGACTGTCTAGGAAGAGAATTTTCTGTCAGGACTATTTCCTTAGCAGAAAGTCTTCTCCATGTCCAAATGCATTCAAATGTATTAAATATAATTTTACACAAAAATATTTTATCCAATGCTGCTTAGTGTGACATTATTTATCTAATTTTAGTCTCACCAAGCTTTACACACTTCAACAAATGTACCATATATGGTTTTGATAAGAATGATTTTTTACTGATTGAGCTGTGAATGACAGATTTGGCATTCATAGCTGAGAAAGTGGAATGACATAAACACATGTGTCCTATCAACCAATGACGCCATTCACTGTGCAGGAGGAGAATTTCTTCTTGTGTCTGTTTCCACAACAACAGATTTTCTTATATCCAAATGTACCGTAATATGTTAAATATGACTTCACACAAATGTCTTTACATGTATTTTGATACGATAACCATTGATTGTATTTTGAAGATTTCTTCAATATCTTTGGCTTTTATGGTTATCTTTCTTTTTGTTAACCAATATGACAGGGTCAATAGATTATATCTATATTTATCATGCAGCATCACCAAGGCTAGGTCTTAGCAAGACCCGGGTCCATCTTCACACAATATCAATATTGTTTCAAGAAATAATGTTTGTTGTACTTTCATTTTGTTCAAAGGTTTGGTGTGAAGAAAGGGGACTGTGTCCATGGTCCTCATAAATTTTGCAAGAAGTTGAAGTTTACATGACTGATATTCTTGATCAACTCATAGTTTGTGGTTGCAGGAATAAATTAACAAGAACAAAATTTTATTCTGAGGAAGAAGGACAAGTTTATGTAAATATTTAGCAAAGGAATTAATAAGAACCAATCTAAGATATTTTTTTAAAATTTGTGTTATAAATACAATAAAATCAGCTACTCTTATGTTTTCTAAGTTTGCAATTTTAACAATTAGAAATATGTAGTTATGTATTTTCACCTCAGATCTTGCTTAATTATTGATTTTATATTGTAATAAATTACTGAATACAAAACAATTACAAAAATATTTTACCCTTTAAAACTAAATCTTGCAGATTACTTGCTACAACAGGTTTTTTCGTAGTTCTTTCGCTGTTCCATATTTTAAAGGCCTTGGCATTTTGGTTAGGAGTTTGGCTCATGTTTGAAGTAAAACACCTACATCAAGCAACCTCTGAAAGACAAAGGAAACAAAAATTTAATATTTAACCCTTTTATTGACATTTCTAGTAGAGGTGCTCAAAACCAAGTTCTAAAGTTAGGTGGAGTGAGCACATAAAAGAAGGCGCCAAGACACATACCAAATAGTTTTTTTTACCCATTTCCCTTATATTATGTGAAATCTTTCATTAGTTATAATATACATAATTGTATTCTACATTCATTAATTTTATGATTCAGTAATAATGTCATTATATATGAAACTTACAACTACTAATATAGGTGTGATGTGAAAAAGATGTAACTCTACAGGATTGTCCAGTGTTGAGAGGTTAAGACAACAGGGTTTGTTTTGGTTTTTCAGATGTCAGTAGCCACCAACACATCACAGGATATTGAGCAGATAGTTCAAAAACACAGGAGGTCAGTCAAATAAAGTAATGACTCTAGAAAGTACTTTGAAGGCCATGAAATTAACAAAAAAAAAGAGGATCAACTTTTATCACACAAGCGAATTAAAGAGGTAAAAACAATTGTTGAAAGGTCACCAATTTTGAAAAATGTACTCTTTTATTAGCTACACCAATGGAAAACAGATATATCCACTAGGACTTTTATCATCCTAAACTGCAGAAAGTAGTTTTATATACCACTCCATTTTTGTTGAGGAACATCATGTTTGAAACTATTTTCTGTTGAGAATATGTAAAGTTTATTGAGGCAACATAACTTGCAGAAAATACCGATTCTATTTTTTGGTAGATATCTAACCTCATTGTTAGAGTCATCATCATCATCATTTAACATCTGCTTTCCATGGGTTGGATGGTTTGACATGGAGTTGGCTAGCAGGGAGCTGTCCAGACTCCAGCTGGTATGGTTTCTATGACTGGATGCCCTTCCTAACACTTAACAGAGTGTGCTGGGAGCTTTTTTTATGTGCAACTGGCATGGGTGTGTGCATCCAGCACCTGAAAGGACAATCCTGTATGTGTAGAAGACAGTGATATTACTTAGCTTGATGTATCTTACCAAGGACAGCAAATCCCCACATCTCCCAGTCCCTTGTCATTTCTTCAATGAGGCCCAGTGTCTGAAGATCCTTTCTCACCACTTCATCCCATGTCTTCCTGGGTCTACATTCCTTCCACAGATACCCTCCACAATTAGAGCTCGCACTTCATTGTGCAGCTGTCCACATCCAAATGCATCACATGACCAAACCAGTGCAATCTTCTCTCTTACACATAACATCTGAATAACCATGAAATTTAATTTTTAAAGTAAAAGAGTTAAAACATTATCATTTTTTTTGTCCTCCACCCTTAATTTATTAGCTTACAACTATTTTTTCTTACTTAAATCACAAAAGAATATTAATAAATGATGATGGTTGTTGCTGGCGTTTGTTTTTGGAATACTTTCATCATCTTAGATTCAGTATTGTCCTTGGTCATCTTTAGGTGACACTCCTGAGCTGAGCTAGAGTCCTACCCTACAATCTTCGTTTCACCCTTCAGCATTCAGCTTACTCTCTCAAATGCAATGCTTATTTATTCAGGTTGTTTTCAATTATTCATACAATATTTTATACTTTCAAGATTTCAATGATGTGATTGTTTAGTTCTAGTATGATATTGTAGAGTAAGGTCAGACAGGCCAGATCTGGCCAGTTTGAGAATAAAACAGGTACAATATTTTGGCTGGATATGGCCACTTTAAATATTAATGGGTTAAATACTAGATCTTTTACTCTAACCGATCTAACAGCCGATCATTGTCAGAAACAGTGTTGTCATTTTGATGTACAAAATATATACTCAAGTAATATTTGATCTTGCCAAAAAGTCAACCTAAAATTTATTAGGTCTGATTCAGCATATGAATACAGTGAATCATTACATACATGTTTTGGCAGCCTAACAAATCCAGAGACAGAGGAAAGAACTAAAGAAACATTTTAGTTACACCAGCCTTCTGGAATGTATCACTACATGTTATTACTTAAAAATATTGGCCATGGTAATGATTTATTAATGTGGGTTTTATAGCACAACATGTGATGATGTGTATTACTATAAGTAAATTTCCATAAATCTTCATATTTTTGTTTTGCAATGATTTACACAAACTAGGCTTTTGCCAACAAAAATTACAATGCAAATTTAACACGAAATTCAATCCTAGGAAAAGAAGCATCTACATGATAGTCAACCCTTTAAATTCAGCCTTAAAAAATGGTCTGCAAAACTCAACTTTTACTTGGGTTTGGGTATATACGGTATTTAAGCATTTGTCATAATATTTGTTCAAATACTAACTCTTTGCCTTTTCCTTCAATTAATCATATGAAAGCATTACAGATGGGCTAAGTAACAGAGAAAAAGACTTAGTTTAAAAAAATTACACATTTCACTCCCCACCATCTCTCCCCTTCCTCCTTCCCCCTTCAACTAATCGTGTGGAAACATTACGGATGGGTTAAGTAACAGTGGAACAAGCAGAATTATTATAAGATACAAAAGGGTTAAGGTAATTGATGTTTAGTTTTGATAGTTGTAAACTGATTTCAGTAAAATAAATGTGGGGAGAGAAGCTCCCATACCATATTGTCTTGCAGCAGGCTTCCATGGGAAATTTTATTGCATTAATACCCTCTGATAATCAGCATTTATATTTTAAGTTTGGTACTTATTCTATTGATCTCTTTTGCTAAACTGCGAAGTTATAAAGCAGCATTGGTTGTCAGGTGGTGGTGGTAGTGGGAGGTAAGCATACACACATACGACAGGCTTCCACACAATTTCTGTCTACCAAATTGTTTCACAAGGCATTGGTCAGCCTGAAGCTATAGTAAAAGACACTAGTGCAAGGTGCCACACAGCAACACTGAACTTAAATCCACATTTAACACCCGTGGACATATTTACAAAGTCAGAAAACAGCACAGCTCCCATGACTTTTGGAAACATTTTTTCCCGCTAAGAGTTGCTGAAGCATGGAACAAACTGCCGGCATCAGTTGTTAGTTGTCGGAGCACTGCATCCTTCAAAACTTCCATGCTTCCTGAGATTCACCAACACTACACCTGATTGTCTCCCCTCCATACACACACAAGCTTGTATCTGACTCATGCATTGTTCGCTTTCCAGACATTTGTACATTACTGCATGTACTTTATACGCACTTTCTGACAAGTTGTGGTGCACCTGAGCACTGTATGCAATAACTTCATTATTATCATTATTATTATTTGCAAAGCAAGCATCTTAACCACACAAACATGCCTGCACACACACATACATGTGTGTGTGTGTGAGTAAAAGGGATTACAGTCTGAGCTGTTATCATGAAGCATGTCTGCAAATCTCAAATCTCAGCTGTCAACTGTTTGAAGATATTTTATGATTATGAAGAAAACTATTCATACAAGTTGAAATTCCTTGTCCAGTATATTAGCCACAGAGTATGTATATATTGAAACAAAGACTGGAATTTATGGTATTATTTTTAATTCTGTAGTTACAATTGTTTCATTACAACATGATAAATACATTTTATGGACATAAATGTTAATATTAATAATTATATGATTATAATGAATTCATAATATTATAATGCATAGACAGACATTATTATTTAGCACTTATGTGCAATTCATTAGACATACATACACACAAACATGTGTGTGTGTGTGTGTGTGTGTGTGTGTGTGTGAGTGTGTGTGCATACGTGTGTATGAATATATACATATAAAAGCAGGAAAGCATAAATTTCACATATAATTCATACTTTAATTGTGCTCAGCTTTAGTTTCATTAAGATAAACACCAAACAAACGCATAATTACATAATTGCGATACATAATTAATTTAAATTGAATTAATTTACTACAATGAAATAAGGTTTGAGTTTAACAACCTGTTATTAATTGAGCTCTTAATTGCCATGGATTTATTGTTTGATGTTATATGTGAATTTGCTACATGGATATCCATTACAAAAACTGTGAGAAATTCAGCTACTCAGGGTTTCCTGGGAGGAATATGAAATTTATTTCACTATTTTTCACATTAGTAATGTCAGTATGGTGGGTAGTAACTCTGTTTGATTTAAGAGAAGTTTAAATAAGACCATGTAGTTTGAAAAAGACAAAGTGATGAAAGGTAGATAATTCAATGAACATCTATCTAATAAAGATAGGTTCTTACAGGGGGTGAACATTTCATAAACCAAGCAGAAAGGAAAAACAAAAAGTGGAAAGGTTGTTGGAATAATAGAAGTTACAAGAGTTATCAGTGTTCACGCATTTGTGGTGTATAAACAGGATATCCCACTGCACAAATGATGGTACAGGTGGTATATATTCACTGATTGGAGCTCCATAGAATTGCAACCAAATTAATTGGTTGCGCTCTGCCTGCTGGTTTATATTTAATTCCTACTAAAATATACAATGGTAAGTGTGGACATGAAAAATTTCATTCTTGGTATTTATACAGTCCCAGGAGGTTTATAAGTTCATCAAAATGATAAAGTATAATAAGCGAGCCAACAGAACAACTTTCTGATCCATTAATACATGATCTGGTCCTAGAATCTCCCAGCTGACGTTGTAGGATGCCTGTGTCCTTAATCTTCAAGATAAATGCTGAGATGATTGTGGTATGTCTCTTCTTGAAGTACCTAAAGGAAGATGGTTGTATTTGAATTTAAATTTTCCTTCCACAGATCCTTTATAGTGCTTGGTTTCTGTCCAGCTGGTGTTGTTGTTTGCTGTTACTTGTGCCTTGTAAACAATGGAGGACATATCAACAACCTATCCTAGAGGACACGTAGATTTATCTCAGCATGTGCACCCAGGACTAGTTTAAGGCATTTGTTAAATTGTTGATATAGGCTTTTACATTAGGGAAACAGAAATAAGTAATGTTAACTGAATTTGTTAAATATTTTGTTATGACTTTGGTTGTGGGGAAAGTGTTTCTTTAATAAAAGTAAGAATTTTATATCTATATTTGACATATCATTTAGAGAGAAAAGCAGGGTGAACCATATAAAGGTTGCAGGACCTATTCCTATATCTATATGGTTGAGAAGGAGGATGGTTATAAAAGAATTTATCAATAAAACCACTATCCTGTAAAGCGTTAAGACATGGGCTGCCTTTACAAATAATTAATCTACATATGATTCTATAGCTAAATTTAAAAATTAGCCATAGACTGATCTGTCATAAATGATGTCATATTATTCTGGCTATGGACCAGTAAGGTAGACAAACCTAATATTCTCAATTTGGTTTGCAATAACTTTGACATCTGATGTGTGGAACACTGTGCACTTGTACAGACAATGTTGATTTGATAGAAGAAGTGAGCACAAATATTTTATCATTATAAACAAATCATCTGTATGGGTTGTTCAGCAAACTGGTGGCTCACTATGATCTTGGGTTCTTGGTTGCAGAATGAAACCCTTATCTGTCATTATGATAGGAGAGCCCATCACCACCACCATCATCGTCATCACCATTTAACATCCGTTTTCCATGCTGGCATGGGTTGGGTGGCCTGATAGGGGTTACATAAGGTTCCAGAGTCTATTTTGGTTTGGTTTCTACAGCTGGATGCTCTTCCTAATGCCAACTGCTTTTCATGTAGCACTATCACCAGTGCTTTTTATGTGGCATCAGCACCAGCGTGTTTTATGACACCAGCACCAACACCGATGTTTTTTACATGGCACCTTGGTCTCAGGATATCAATTCTGTTGTGGTGGGCAGGTCTTCCTGAGTACAGCAATGCGTCACATATATAGAGAATACCAAACGAGTTCCCTATGGATACCGTATTTATTACAACGAGTGGCTTGTAAATATATCTAACGAGCGAAAGCGAGTTAGATACGTTTACAAGCCACGAGTTGTAATAAATACGGTATCCATAGGGAATGAGTTTGGTATTTTATTTATTACACACGAATAAACGACCATATTTTATTAACCCAATAACTAAATTCTTCATGTTTAGTTGTAACTTATGAATGACAAAAGTAGTGCCGTCACCGTGACCTCAGGTCATCACCATGGATTGACCAATCAGAGGCAGCGCTGTCACCGTGACCTCGGGTCATCACCATGGATTGACCATTCAGAAGCAGCGCTCGCAGTATCTGACATATGTTAGATACCAAAAATACCTCAAAGTGTTCTCACTCACATGTGTGTAATAACTTGGTCTTCTGTCATCTTCATAAAGGTGAGCATTTTGAGATCAACCTTCAGTATTTCATCCCATATCTCCCAGGGACTCCCTCTTTCACAACTTCCCTCCACTTTAAGTGATGAGCACTTATCTATGCAACTGTCCTCATCCATCCACATCACATAACCAAACCTGTGCAGTCTCGTCTCTTCCACACTGCATATAATCTTCTTATGCCTATCTTTCCTCTCAATACACTAGTGCTCCATTACATGTGTACACTGATATTGCACATCCAACAAAGCACACCAACTTTATTCCTCTCTAGTCTTCGCACATCATCTGCATTCAGGGCCCATTGTATACACACGCACACACACATGCACACACACACATGCACACACACACACACACACACACACACAAATCAATGTGAGTTCAAAAATGTTAAAATTACAGATTGATGGTTAGTACTAACCTGATATTTCAATATTTCAGGGTTCGGATTCCTTCTTCAGGAAATTTACTGAGAAAAAATTGTTTATAACTGACTTCTCTGAGAGTAGAGGTCAGTCATTGACCTGTAATTATTTTCTTTTAACTTGTATAGCTTGGACTTTAAAAATATTTAATCTATATAGATAAAATTCTTTGCCTGTCTGTCTGTTCCCAATGCATTCTCAAACGGCTCAACCAAATCAAATCAAATTGTACATGGTAATAGTATCAGACCCCATAAGTGTCAACATGCAATTTTTTTTCATCGGGATTAAAACAATACAACATTGGCACTGGTTCGGTATTACATGTCAAAAGTGAAAGAATAGCATCTATATTGTAACGTACTATAATATTGTTTCACTTTTAATTCTAATTATATCTTAATGTGAACAACATTACACATCGGCAACTCTCTGTCTTTACGGCCACGACAGCAGGATGGTGTGTCAGTGTATGTGTGTTGACTGACATAATGAACTGGACATAAAAACAATGAAACGGCAGGTCCAAAGTATATACAAATACACATTTACCATTCAATTATTAGTTAATAATTATCACAGCAGTTGCAAATTTACTGTTAAATTATCAGTTCATACATGTGCTTCTATTTGGTTATTTTATACTGCAAACAAAAATAAAGACATACTACATACATACAACTGCTTACAATAATAGAGATTACTGCATAATTCCTTCTATGTTCATAGTTTTTGGTTTACAATATTAAAACAAATATGCCACTAAAGAAAAGATGTAATCTCTCCGGAAACAAGAATAAGGCAAGGAGGATTGTAAAAAATTGAAGGCAAGAGTCTTAATACAGAAAGGAGATGAGACTTTCTCAAAATCAGTAAACACATGCTTCAGCACATCAAATGGAGTCTCAAGAAAGAAGGGAGATGAAACTTTCCCAAGATCAGCAAAGGAATGCTGCAGCATGTCAGATGGGCTCTCAATACAGATGAGACTTTCTCAAGATCAGCAAAGGAATGCTGCAGCACTTAATGCTGAATCATTGAAACAGTGTTTTAATGTGAAGTTTTAATGATTAGACAGCAGTCCAATAGAATAGCTCTCAGAAACAGACTATGTACAAATTTGTTCTTCACAATTCCTGGATCCACCCCATTCTTATAAAAATAATAATTTTGTCCAAATTGGTGTGCTAAACTAAAATTGTCATTTGTGCAAAGCTTTAAAATTTCCAAATGAAACTAATGGCATGCGCTGCTCAGGCAAGATTATCAGCACTACCAGTTCCTCCTCAACCCTTTCTGGAAGGCATTTCCGTCCAGTCTCAAAGGATTTTCTGAACAATATCAGACAATACAACTCTGCATTTCAAATGACATCGTTTGGTGCATGGATTTATGCCAACATTCAAAATTCAAGAGCAAGTCAATCACCTCAATGGTTCCCAGTTACCCACAAATGAACAACCACAGTTCCTCCAAATTTTCTTTATGAGTGATGTAAGACAACAAACCGGAAAGAGGTGTCAAAACTTCAGATGATGGGTCATGTTAGATGCAGCGCTAAATTCCGCTGCAATGGAGAATATATCCACTGACAACTTTTCAGTGCATTCAAAAATCACATACCCCCACCACACACACCAATTTTCCGTGACTCCAAACAGACGAATGACAAGTCACTTAGTTGAATTAGCCCATCGTTTACTCCACAAATGTTCTGTCCATTATTTATATTATTTACAATTGACAGATATTTGTCTTCTCTTGTTTGTTGTTATCACAACGTTTCGGCTGTTATACCCTCCAGCCTTCATCAGGTGTCTTGGGGAAATTTCTAATCTGGGTTCTCATTCCTAAGGTATTTTTCGATGTTGTTGTTGTTATTATTATTATTGTTATTATTCAGATCACTGCCTGGAATCGAACTCAAAATCTTGGGGTTAGTAGCCCGTGCTCTTCACCACTATGCCAAATATAAAACTGAAATGTTTTGTCATCAATGCTGCACTTTCCTGTATCACCTGTTTCTAATCTCAAGTGATGCCAGGTATCTCTGCTTGTACATATATATATATATATATATGGAGTGGCTGTGTGGTAAGTAGCTTGCTTACCAACCACATGGTTCTGGGTTCAGTCCCACTGCGTGGCATCTTGGGCAAGTGTCTTCTGCTATAGCCTCGGGCCGACCAATGCCTTGTGAGTGGATTTGGTAGACGGAAACTGAAAGAAGCCTGTCGTATATATGTATATATATATATATATATATATATAATATATATATATATATATATATGTGTGTGTGTGTTTGTGTGTCTGTGTTTGTCCCCCTAGCATTGCTTGACAACCAATGCTGGTGTGTTTACGTCCCTGTCACTTAGCGGTTCGGCAAAAAAGAGACCGATAGAATAAGTACTGGGCTTACAAAGAATAAGTCCCGGGGTTGAGTTGCTCGACTAAAGGCGGTGCTCCAGCATGGCCGCAGTAAAATGACTGAAACAAGTAAAAGAGTATATACACACACACACGCAAGATGACAATCTCATTGTGCTTCTGTTTATTTTGCCCCTATCACACTGTCATTTCTTTCATGAAAGATGGTTATGTCTTAGGTTGCAAAACTGTAAAAGACACTTGTATCACTCATAAATAGTATGTTGACAGTCTAAAGATCTTTATTTGAAATATTTACAATTCTGAAACATAGCTAGATTTAGCACTTTCATAACTCTTTCCACTGATACAAAGATGTAGTCTGAACAAAAGAAATGTTCAAATTTAAAAAGTGAATGTAGAAAGACTATTTCCTTAAACCAAAATCTTTGCATGAATGGTGCTATCAATACCCAGATATTAATGACAATATATCATTCAAAGGTACTGTGAAGAAGGACAGAGTAATCAAAGAATGATAAACTAGACTAAAGATATGGCAGTCAGTGCTTTCCGCCTGTACTGATACCAACTTTTGAATATGCAGTTGACCTATACAGAAAATCTACCCAACAGACATTAAAATATGCAAATCTTGACGTAAACTGCAAATTTCCATAGAAACAGTGATATGGACAGATTCTAGCACAGAAGAAAAGCGGGAAGAAGCTTAAGAGTACAGACTGCCTCTGAGTGCTGTATGAAATAACTCAGACAGTATCTGCTGAACAATAGCAGCGAAAACAAATAGACCAGCCAAGCATTTGAAAATGAAATGAATAACATCCTGTGGTAGTGAATTCCTCAGGAAATACTTCCTGATAACTTCTCATTCAAATCCAAAAGTGCAAGGCTATCATGTCTCAGAGAAGACCTGGAAGGGAATCACTCAACATAAAAGGTTATGCACATACATGTTTCCTGTAACCTAGAAGAGGATGATAATATCAATATGGAGTAAGGCAACAAGCTGGCAGAATTGTTAGCACGCCAGGTGAAATGCTGAGTTCAAATTCTGCCAAAACTGACTTTACCGTTCTTCCTTTCGGAGTTGATAAAATAAGTACCAGTTGAGTACAGGGGTCGATGTAATTGACTTACCCCTCCCAGCGAATTGCTGGCCTTGTGCCAAAATTTGAAATCAGTATTGATATGGAGTGTAGCCTCTCATGGAGTTGTGACTGTTACATCATGTTACATCTTGAAAGCTATGGTTTTGCAAGCCAAAAGTAGGAGATAGCTACAAAATATCTCATGAATAAACAGGATAGAAAAGTCCTTAAACTCCCATGACAGGATCTATATAAAATGGAGGGGTGGAGGAAGATGCATAATAGGATCAGGCCTTTGAATGCTGCATCATATCACTTAGGCAACACTATTGAGCAGTAAAGAAAGGAGTACTTTTAGTGTGTACTCAATAGCGAAGGTAGTAACATCATAAGATTAAATGAAAAACTCCTGAATAGGTACTCTGATCCATGCGAACTAAGGCTGGCTGAGCTGACCGACTTAAACAGAGGCTTGGAGGAGAAATACTCACCATGTCAACAATAAGTTATGTGAGGGTATATATCATTCAAGTTAGAGAATGCCAAACAGGATTACTAGGAATAGTAGCCTCTCCTGGACCTGTAACAAGTACATTACATCTCACCTAGAAAGCTATGCTTTTCCTATCCAAGACTAGGAGATAAAAATTTGATCAACAAAAGAGATAAGCAAGTCCCTCTAGACCCCACCACCATACTGAGATAGTAAGGGTCATGTCTTACTAGTGTGGAAAATATCACCTACATTAACAGCAGTTGTCCAAAAATGTCTGCAAAGTACTACCTTCACATGAGATGTCAGATTGTTGTTAAGACCATCTGCAATGCTATACATAGGAAGGATAGTCCTGACAACTATTATAAAGCACACCAGAACAAGAAAGTATTCACAACTTTAAAAATAAAGAATACTGATGGAACATTCCAATTAAAACAACAACCTGGTGTAAGCTCAACAGGCCAGATATTGTTGGAAAGAAACTCTCATGCACTAATAGTTGCCCAATAGATGCAAATCTCTCACTAAAAATTAGAGAAAAGTACATCTATGAAGAAATCATAAGAAACCTACAGCTTTTATATCCAGGCTATAAATTTTCATTTGTTACTATTATCATAAGTACATTGAGTTATGTAACAAGAGATCTGCATAAAACCTGGAAATGATGGATTCTCCAAAAAGAACAAAGCAGACTGATTCACATTCTCTACATACAATCGATTAGAGACACAGCAAAAATTTGTAAAACATTTCAGGGATTTTCCATTTGAGGTTCCTACTTAAATACATGCCCACAATCACATATACATACGGAATATATATGCACGCACAAACTTACGTACGTACATGACACGCACATTCACAACATGAGTGTAAGCTTATCTGCATGCACTGCACACGCACGTGGTGGACAACCACACACATTTATGTCCACACCAACGAATTCAGATAACCACAAATCCCAAGAGCTGTCTTGACTTAAACAAAAGAGCCACTTTGCTAGTGACCGGCTCGAATTCTGCAATGTAAGTCAAAAAAAAAAGAATCCCAAAGCAACATACATAATCACACGCATTCGACCTTCATGTTTTATTAAAAAAAAGATTTTTTACTCTGACTTCGAAAAACAAATTGAACATAACTTTGTAAAATGTTATCTCTCGAACTGGCTTGAAATTTGGGATTATGGAGTTTAGTTTATTTTGCTGAAAATGTTCAAAGAACATTTTTCAATAGCTTGTTAAAAGTTTGCACTGCAAAAAGTTAAGAGAGCAACAGAAATAATCATAAAGAAATACACTAAAAAATTTTAAAAAATAAATAAACATTAATCTTATTTGCCTTTTGTCAAAACAAAAAATACACAAAAATTACTATAATACATGTTCTTTTATATTAATAACTATATATTAAGTATAATTCTAGTATGTGTGTATATATGTTATATATATATATATATATATATATATAATACATGGTAAAAATATATATATGTAAATTTTTATATATAACACTAAAACGATTTTTAAAAATGATACAAAAAATGTTACTTAAAAAAATTACACAAAAAAAAATGGCCAGATTTCTACGATAAAAAGTAAATTAAACGAACTAGTCGAGGAGAATGAAGCTCCAACCTTTATAATCAGAATGAAGTAAAAGATATCTCGGTTTGGTGGAATCCAAAATTCCAGAACCGTGGAATCAGGTCGACAGGAATATACAGCTTTGGTTATAACTCCTTTATTCTTCTATTCAGTTACTTTTGTTACACTGGCAGGGAAAAACAGTTATTCCGTTGTAAGAAGACTAGGATAGCATGAACGAATCGCTTCTACTTGAAATTCGCAATCGGCAGTAAGGAGTGGTAGTGGTAGAAGTATGTCTCATAGAAGTGGTTGCACTAACAAGCGGCAGTAGTATCAGTATGAATAACAATATTTTGAATGGATGTCGCTGTCGTTTTCTAACATTTTTCTGACTTTTTAAAATAAGAAATTGGGACATTTGATTGAAATTACAAAATATGCTTAGAAAATGCAAAAAAATCAAATCCTGATGAAATAACAAGTAATTTTTAATATAATTCGGTCGTGTTAATTTCCCATCTGACGACATGTTTGAATATACGAACGTTGCGTATCGATGGAAGCTTTGTAATAATATATCAGAATAAGAGAATAAGCAACACAAGGAATATTTAATCCTAAATTCTTGATTTTCCTGCAGAATATTGTGTTAGTTTTTGCATCTTGTAACTTCAATTTTCAGATGCACCAGATTGCCAATTTTTTGTACAGAAATAAAAACTACTAATGAGTTTTTATTTTATTTTATTTTTTTAGGTAATTGGAAGTTTTTTTTTAATATATATATGATTAACGAAACGGAATATTTTTGAACATAAGAACCATGAAATGCAAAAATTATCATTAACATTTATTATAAATAACTAATTTCATTTGGTCAGGACTTTTACATTTTACTTGTTTATCAGAGTTGGTATTTACTTTGCAGAGAGTTAAAAAAAAGTAAACAGAAAAAAAAGATTTTTCTTCTTTTCAATCTAAGATGCAGTGCTAGACTTAATATTCTAGAAAGGGCCCTTGGAGATAAAAGCCACAGATACCATTGCTTGGGGATAGGAACAGTTGTTTTTACTTGAGCTGACTTCTTGACACATATAAGTGATAAAAGATTAAAATTTAAACTGAATATGCATTCGATAGTTCCCTATCTTTATCTTGTTCCAATATTTAGAATATAAAAACATTGTGATTATTTTCACCCTTTGGAATTTAAAGAGGCCATATCCGGCTTAAATATTCTAATGTAAAAATGTTCAAACCAGCTACATTTGCTTCCTCACACATACCCTACAGTGTTATCCTAAAAAGAATCAATCATATTGAAATTTTAAAGTTACAAGATAATGCCAGATTAATTCCAAACAATGTGAATAAATAAACATCCCATTTGACAGAATGATCTGAATGCTAAAGGGTTAAACTGGTTTGTGAGTCTTTTTAAAATAAAAACGTGGTTGCTATAGTAACCTGGTTGATTGTTTCTATAGAAACATTACCCTCATCATCATCATCATTTAACGTCCATTTTCCATGCTAGCATGGGTTGGACGGTTTTCACTGAGGGCTGGCGAACCAGATGGCTGCACCAGGCCCCAGTCTTGATCTGCTTTCTATACTGGCATGAGTTGGACAGTTTGACTGAGGACTGGTGAACCAGAGGCTGCACAAGGCTCAATCTGATCTGGCAAAGTTTCTACAGCTGGATGCCCTTCCTAATGCCAACCACTCCGAGAGTGTAGTAGGTGCTTTTTACGTGCCACCGGCACCAGGGCCAGTCAGGCAGTTCTGGCAACAACCACGCTCAAAAGTGTGCTATCTGCACACTTTTACGTGCTACCTGCATGGGAGCCAATTCAGCAGCACTGGCAATGACTACATTCAAATGTTTTTCACGTGCCACCGGCACGTGTGCCAGTAAGGTGACGCTGGCAGTGATCATGCTCGAATGGTGCTTTTCATGTGTCACTAGCATAGGAGCCAATCTATGGCCCTGGCAATGATCACGCTCGGATATGCTTGTTACATTCCACTGGCACAAGTGCCAATTCAGGCGGTACTGTCATCGGCCACATCAGCAATTTTGATTTGTTTACACTTGCCTCAATAGGTCTTCGCAAGCAAAGTTCATTGTCCAATGAATGAGGGATACTCATAAGTGGGCTGGTTACACTCCATGTTCGGATGTACTTTTAACGTTCCACTGGCACAAGTACCAATCAGGCCACGTCAGCAATTATCTGGCTGGGTAACCATGTACCTCCTCCACAGCAAAACATCTATTTCTGTCTCTCTGTCACACATGAACCTTTCATCATCTGACACAAGATCACCTCCTCCATTGCCCCCTCCCCTCCCAAAATTCCTTGTCTTGCAAGTTACTTGGTAACCCTGCCAGTGTCCAGTGCCACTTAAAAAGCATCCAGTTAACATAGTAAAGTGGTTGGCATTTGAAAGAGCATCCAGGTGTAAAAATCATGCCAAAACAGACCTCGCCTGTGCTGGTGTCACATAAAAAGTACTCAGTCCACTCTGTGGGGTGGTTGGTGTTAAGAAGGGCATACAACTGTTAAAACCTTGCCAAACCAGACACAGAAGTATGGCGCAGGCCAGCTCCTGTGAAATCGTCCAACTCATACCAGCATGGAAGGAGGACAAGCACATAAATGCGAAGCAAGGTGGAAAAAATAGTACTCGAATACCAGAGGTAGAGTAATATGCTTTATTAAAAAGCACCAAAAATATCACAAAATCTGTTACTGAGAGTTTCACATTCCTGTTTCTCGGACAGTTTTGCTTAGAATATATATATATATATATATATATATATATATATATACTATATTTACATTTATATACATGATTATTTTATTTTTTCTTTGCTCATTATAATATTAATAATGAAATTATTGTATACAGTGCTCAGGTGCGCCACAACTTGTCAGAAAGTGCATATAAAGTACATGCAGTAATGTAAAAGTGTCTGGAAAGCGAACAATGTATGAGTCAGATACATGCTTGTGTGTGTATGGAGGGGAGAAAATCAGGTGTAGTGTTGGCGAATCTCAGAAAGCATGGAAGTTTTGAAGGATGCAGTGCTCCGACAACTAACAACTGATGCCGGCAGTTTGTTCCATGCTTCAGCAACTCTCAGCGTGAAAAAATGTTTCCTGAAGTCATGGGAGCTGTGCTGTTTTCTGACTTTGTAAATATGTCCACGGGTGTTAGATGGGTGGAGTTTGAAAAGGTGCTTAGAGTTATTGTTTGTACGATGGTTGATAATTTTATGGGTGTCTGCCAAGTCAGCTGCCAGACATTGGAGTTTCAATGTGTCCATGCCCAGGGAAGTAAGGCGTTCAGGATATGGCAAATGCCTGATGGAGGGTATTCTTTTGGTTGCACGTCGCTGAACAGCTTCCAGACGATTGATATCCTGGGCAAAATAGGGGTTCCAGACCGGTGATGCAAATTCCAAATGAGGTTTTACCATAGCTATATAAAGCCGCAGATAGATAGCCGGAGAGCGGCTCACAAAGGACTTGGTGAGTGATGCCAAAACACCCTCAGCCTTCTTGACAATTTTAGCGATGTGTTTTGTCCGACGCAAATCACTGTCAACAATAACACCCAGGTCACGTTCACATGAAGACTTTTTGAGACTAGTGTTGTGGAGGGAGTAAGTAGACGCTGGGTTTCTCCTCCCAAAATGCATTTGTCCACAGCCAGCTTGAGTTGCCACTCCATGATCCACTGCTGCATTGTGTCCAGGTCTGCTTGCAATAGAGATCTATAGTGTACAGGATCTGTCCTCTTTATTTCGAGGTACAGCTTGATGTCATCTGCATATTTCAGTACTGTGGCTTTCTTTAAGTTGGCATCTATGTCATTAACATATGCAACAAATAAAAGGGGGCCAAGAACAGATCCCTGTGTTACACCAGATGTCATCTCATAGGGTGAAGAGTGCTGTCCTAGAACTGTGACAACCTCTTTTTGGCCGAAAATAAAGGACTTCAACCAGTTATAGAGATCATCTCTTAAACCCGATGCAGAGAGTTTCACCATAAGTCTTTTGTGTGGCACAGAGTCAAAAGCCTTAGCAAAGTCCAGGTAAACAACATCCACCCAGAATCCGCGATCAGTGATTTGGGTAACGTCCTCAAGAAACTCGATGAGTTGATTACGGCAGCTGGAGTTAGGAATAAATCTGAATTGTGACGGCTGGATGAGGCTGTGAGACTTCCAGCAGTTCCAGAGGGTTTCTCTGATACAGGATTCCATCAGTTTGGCGATGCAGCTAGTAAGACTGATGGGGCGATAGTTGACAGGCGATGTGCGGTCACCTTTTTTGAACAGAGGGATGACACTGGCAGTTTTCCACTGTTCTGGAGTAACACCATTGTCAAGACAGAATTGGAAGAATAGAGAAAGTTGGCTTAGAAGGAAGTACCCACCGCGTTTGAGAAGTAGGTATGTAACACCATCAAGACCAGGAAAGGCATAATTGCATTTATTCTTAAGGTGGTGTTGCAGCATTGCTGGTGTAAATTGCATAATAGATATAGAGTCCAATGTCAGTGGTGATGAAGATGGAACATTTTGGTCTTCGACAGTAAAGATGCCGGCATAGCATCCAGCAATGATTTCTGCACATTCTTCGGGATTGCCAGTAATCTGTCCTGTGTGGGGATTGCAAAGGGGACCAACTGGAGAGTGGGGTCTCTGCTTTGAGTGCACATACTTCCAGAACACTTTGCTGTCAGGGTTAGCTGCAATGCGTTGTTCAAATTCAAGCACTGCCTTTTTTGTCACCTGCTTGAGGTGGTTGGCTGACCTATTGCGCTTTTTCCTGTTGCTCTCTGATTTGTGCAATTTGTATTCCTGTTCAGCATTACGGCGTTCTTTCCTGGCAAGTAGGACTGCTACAGTCTCCCAAATTGCACTATTGGGTGGTTTTTTGTGCTTGCGTGGTACTGATGCTGCACATGCTGTCCATATTGAATTCAGAATGTTCTGGAGTATAGTGTCCACATCTCCAGAGGCATAAAATTTGTGCCAGTTTGGGCGTTGCAGCTCAGTACAATAAGAGCTCCAGTTTGCTTTATTCCAGTCAAAGCGGGCAGTCTGAAGATGGTTGTGTTTTTTGTTACAACCAATCAGAGACAAGTCGGCCATGATCATGGAATGATCAGAGTCACCTAAAGGTTCTTCGGTAGTGACACTAATTATTGTTTCAGGAGAAGCGGTAAGTAGCAGATCCAAAGTGTTGTTACCACTTGTGGGGGAGGTAACAACTTGGGACCAATTTGAATTCAGCACCAGTTCAAGGAAATCGCCTGCACTTTGCGGCCAACGGAAGGCCTCCCAGTCAATCTCAGGGAAATTGAAGTCGCCCGCAATATAAACATACGTGGCTGTTTTCATGGCAGCAGCTCTGAGGATATCAAAAAGCTGTGCGTCTTGGCGATAATTTGGGGGACGGTAAACGACTCTGAGCAGAAGTGTTGACATGGTCATGTGTATGTTGCAGAAAAATACTTCCTGCTGAGATTGGTTCAAATCATCAGAGGGGATTGCCGATAGATTTGATCGAACATAATTCATCACACCTCCTCCACGGCGATTAATGCGGTCTTTGCGGAACAGGTTGTAGCCGGCTATGCTGAAAACTCCATCACAGAGTGCAGAGTGTGCCCATGTTTCCGTGACTGTGATGAAATCTGGGTTGATACTTTTGACGTAGGAGACAAAAAGATGCACCTTGTTGCATAAACTACGGGCATTCAAGGACAGCAGTTTATATCTGGATTTCAGATGATGATATACGGGGGATGGCTGATTGTTCTTGGTTAGTTTCCCAAGATTTTTGCATTGCCAGTTGTTGTTGTGGGTGTAGTCTGCTCAGTCCAACTGGTATCCCTTATCCACGACTCACCAGACTTGACAAATTTCCAGATCTGCCCATCATCGCAGAGGCTAAAACTCTCCTGTGGCACAGAGTTGCGATTTAGGGAAGCTACATATCTTAGCTTTGGGCGTACATCGGGTGGTAAGCCAGGACGTGTTCTAAAGTTGATAATGTTGTCATGCCGAGCTCTATCAGCAGCCAGATGGAATGTCCCCGCCTCAGTAAAGCCCGTAAACAACAGCCTGATCAGCCTGGGTTTGGATCCCGGTCGGCCAAGGTGGGAAGCACTTTTTGGAGGGACACAGCTGAGATCCCTAGCTGTGTTTCCAATGAATGCCTGCAGATCTACCACATCTTCTGGCACTCCGATGGCTATTAATTCATGAGTGGCTGGTTCAGCAACTCCCTCGATGTGTTGAGGTTCTGTACAAGCTACAGGTAAGTTGCTGAGCAGGGTACTCCGATATGACCCTTCGCTGTGAGTTTTATATCAAAGGGATCGGAAAACCTCTCCACACACTAGATATAGACACAGGAAGAGAGCAGTAAGTATTTTTTTACTTTTAGCTCAAAATTGGTCCAATACACAATTAATTGGAAAATTGTATCTATTATTTTTCATTTGCCCATTTACAACCTGTGCTACAGGAGATATAAGGTGGTTTTTAGTGCCATTTAGCATCTATGTCGAGTGTGTGGAGAGGTTTTCCGATCCCTTTGATATAATTATGTATATAAATATAGTATATAGAAATTACCTGTGAGGTTTTTATTACATGCTGGACACTTGATGAAATCATTGAAGTGATTTTATCCTTAAGCATATAAAGAATTGAAATAATTCCGTAGCGTACATTCTAGTGAAATTCTTCTCTCTCCTTTATTATATTTACATGCATTTGAACATAGCAAGTAACAGCTAGCCTTTGGCTGCTATTTGGACCCCATTATGTCCATTACTCTGATTGGTTGGTATTGGTGCAATTTGTCTCTTACTCTGTTGCGCCAATTTGCAGTGTATAACCAATCGGAGCCTCTAAATAAAATCACGTGAGACAGTTTGTTCTCAGTCCAGATTTGAGCTTACAGCTCCTTATAAAAACCCAGTTTTTCCTTGTCTCAACGTCTTTGGTTTCAGAACTTTTAAGGTCTAGCCTCTGACCACACAAGACACAGCCAGTTCCAGCGATGACACCACAGCCATGTTGAGACTTACCAACTTCATCCAACAGTAGCATTATGGTGATCTCTTTCTTCATCGCCACCATCATCTTCATAACATCGTCAACATCATTTCTCTATATATACAAGTCAACAAGCAACTCGCCCAGGTTCCAATACCTCATTGTTCATGAATCAACACCATAGATCAACAGCAAATATACAACTTATGAGAACTCCTGTACCAAGTGACTCAGGCAGCATCATTATAACCACAACTTCATGTACGACATCTATCACAACCAGCTCAGCATTATGGCTACAACTTCTTGATACAGTATTTTTCAACTACTGTGTATGATTGACTATGAGCTCGTATTCTCATTCTTCTAACTTCTCATTATAGACTTTTCATTGTCTTCTTCTTCATTGCTATTCTTATGTGTCCTTAACACACGTGCACATATCCATGCCTATACACACATACACTTACTCATGATGTCCTGTCTATTATTCTGTATACACGACACACACAGACACACATGTTAGCATATCAATAAATCTTCTCTTAAACATTCTACTTGGTTGAGTCTCTCTTTTTCCCTTTGGCATATATATGTATCATTCTTTTATATTTATTGTAAGGGATGTGTGATGTACCTGAGACTCATTCTCATTACCTGGCATCACACGGGCTTTTACACTGCTAATCAAAATCACATTTGCTGCGACATTATTTTGATAAATAGCATGTGGTTGAAATGGAAAATGTAAATTCAACTTTCACTAGTATATATGTGCAAGTTTATGTATATGGTTATGTGGCTTTAATGTTTGTATGAGTATGTATACATATTTGTACTTATATGCGTCAGAATATTTGTGCTGAAGAGAGCAGTAAGTATTTTATTACTTTCAGCTCGAAATTGGTCCAATACACAATTAGTTGGAAAATTGTATTTATCATTTTTCATTTGCCCATTTACAACCTGCGCTACAGGAGATATAAGGTGGCTTTTAGTGCCATTTGGCATCTATGTCGAGTGTGTGGAGAGGTTTTCCGATCCCTTTGATATAATTATGTATATAATTGTAAATATAGTATATAGAAATTACCTATGAGGTTTTTATTACATGCAAATCAACCTCCTCTCAATAAATAAATGAATATTTGTTCAAAGCCAGTTGTTTTCCCACTGACTGTTGGCAACACCTATCTGCACACATTCTGTTAAAATAAATTGGATCTCAGCAGACGCTAACAAATGGTGCCCATTTTTGTTATTGGGCAACATTTTCACTGTCACAAATTATTGGGCAAGTATAATAAAAATGATGACTGAGTCAGAACAAAGATTTATTTCATTCAACAGTAAAGGCTTAAGAAAAAATTATTCATAAAGGATTTAACGATAAACCTAATAATATGTTTGAATGAAAATAATCATGGGATTATGATGTCATACAGCTCTTAATGTTTGATCCTCCACATGTAATAACCTTCCTTACATGCTGATCCTTGAATTCGTCAAGGTGATAATACCTTCTTGTGTCATGCTTTGAGCAACAGCATCCTAGAGGGAAACTTTACTTGAAAACTGCCATCATCTTGGTAAACACGCCACTCCAGTACACTCCACAGCTTCTCAATCAGATTCAAGTCAGAGAAACAAGGTGGCCACTCCATCAAACGACCTCCGGAGAAGCCTATTTGCTGCAGGTGTTTCTTAGAATTCTTTGCTGCATGAGATGGGGCATTAGCTTGCATGTAGACCAGCTTTCTCTTGAATGAAAGTTTTTGCTTTCTGAACCATAGTTGGAAATAGTTCTTTAAGAAGGTAACATATGTTTTCAATGTCATTTTAATGCCATCTGGGACTTTCCATGGCCTGGCCATCATCCACCAATGATGCCAGTTCGAAACATGACCCAACCTCCTTCTGCTGTAGTCTCAAACGATGAGGGCGGTTTCTGCTAATTGATACCCATCCTTTACTCCAGCCATCAAAGGTAGCATGGCATTCGTCAGTGAACAGAACTGTTGAAAAATCTATCTTAATGTATTCTTCAGTCCATTTCAGTCTCTTCTGCTTATGAACAGCCTTCAGAGGGAGGCCTTGTAACAGGTTTAACATTCTTGGCTGCCTGCTTCAAGAGGAGACACCTGGTAATTTTCGATACATCTTCCCTGCCACAATGTTTGAAGACTTCTCTATCTGTCAGACATGGGTTCTGCACAACTTCCCTTTTCACATGTGACAAAGTATGATTCAAAGCAACCCTTGACTTACCCTTATCTGCCCTTGACTGAACGGAAAATAAAAGACTGCACAAATTTCATCACAGTTCGGTGATCTCTTTCCAGTATTTTTTATATTCTTATAGTTGTTTTTCTTTTCCAAGCTCTGACACGATGGTAGACTTCTCATTCGAAATAAGATCACATTTCTGACCCATAATGATACTTAAGTTGGGCACCTGCCTAATAATTTGGGACAGCAGAAAAGTTGCTGTAACACAATAATGGCTGCCATTTGTTTTCGTTTGCCAGATCTGATTTATTTTAACAGAATGTGTACAGACAGGTGTCACCAACAGTCAGTGGGAAAACAACTGGTTTTGAATGAATACACATTTATTTATCTATAGAGAGAAGATTGATTTGCCTAATAATGCAGGACGTACTGTATATATATAATGGGTTTCTATCAAATCCACTCATAAGGCTTTGATCAGTTTGGGGCAACCATAGAAGACACTTGCCTAAGATGCCATGCAGTGGGGCTGAATTTGGAACCATGTGGTTGGGAAGCAAGCTTCTTGCCACACAGCCATGCCTGCTTCAGTTAATTAGTGTTCAGATGTATCCGGGTGCTTTTCACAGGGCAGTGCTATTGAACAACTAGTTGGACTGAACAAACTGTACCATTTGCCTGTCAAGATGATATCTCAGTTTGATTATTTTTGTTATATTGTATAGGTACTTTCTCTCTCTAAGCATGCATATGAAAATTATATTAAAAAGTAGGCACAGGCAATTTTTTATATTTTGAGAAGCAGGCTGCACAAGATATGACTTATCATCAGGTGAATGCACTACTTAAAAAATTCAAGTAATTTTTCATTAGGCACCACATTCAGAACGTCCCTTGGGTTGCAGTTTGTCTATAACTAATATAAAGTGTGCTATGCCTTGTCTGTTGTTTAAGAGATTGAATACCCAGACAAAATAAACGAGTAATTATCATCCATGGCATGTCAGCCAGTATTGTTGTATTCTCTTATACTCTTATTATGTGGTTTCTGTGAGTTTATGATTATTACACACTGGGAGAGGATTACTGCTCTGAGTTTACCGCAAGCTATTGGTACGGCAACATGTGGCTTTCCCAGCATATTTGAAAACAAGTGTACTATGTTTGTGGTAACAGCTGTTCTTGGTCACCTGTCTGAGCTCTCTGATGTAACAAGAATGGAGAGAAATATTGTCCAGTAGCCTCAACGTTCTGCCTGGCAAGAGGTGAGATGTGTGAATGAGCTGGCAGCTTTCAATACTCTGCAAAAAGGATAGTTGCCAAAAGCAGCATTTTATAGGGTACAAAAAAAAATATTCTAGAAGAGTAGATCATGCAACAGCTTGACATTAATTGGTTGCTTATTATGTTGATCATGTGGTTCAGTCATAATGGTTTGGTTTCAAATAACTGGTAAAATTACTCTTCTCCCAGTTCTTTACATGAAATGTAAGAGAATGAAACAATAAAAAGAGGATTTACTTAAAAAGAGAATAGTGCATGTAGACTTGAGTGAAGTCCAAATTTTTGGTAGCTGTAGAAGGGGTAGACCCAGGAAGACATGGGACAAAGTGATGAGAAAGGATCTTTGGCTGGTTGGCCTCACTGAAGAAATGACAAGGGACTGGGAGATGGGGTGATTTGCTGTAAAATCACTGTCTTCCACATGTACAGGCTTGTCCTTTCAGGTGCTGGTGCCACATAAAAACTAACCATTCTGATGCTGCATTAACACACCCATGCTGGTGCTGTGTAGATGCACCCATGCCAGTGGCATGTAAAAAGCACCCAGTACACTCTCCTAAGTGGTTGGCATTTGGAAGGGCATCCAGCCATAGAAACCATACCACAACAGACAACTGGAGTCTGGCCAGTTCCATGTCAAACTATCCAACCCATACCAGCATGGAAAGCAGACATTAAATGATGATGATGAGGATGATGAACTATCAATACAACAAATAAGTCAAATATTGAAATACAAAATACAAATTCAAAAAGGTGGAAGCAAATAAAATGTCTGTGCTCAGAGTTCAAATATGCAAAATTGTGTTGAGATGCAAAACACATGCAAATAGAAAAAATATTTCTTAGAAATGAAAGTTATGAGAACACTGAATAAAAGTGATGCACAGATGATGTTTTATTGCTCTGGAATATGGAATACCATGGAATATGCAGGCATGTGTGGAATTGACTACAATTGAAATCTGCAAAAATAATTGTTAACTTTGGACATGTCTGCTGCAAGGATATAAAAGTGTTTGTGAATGAATGATGTTTACAGGACAAGCCTATTTTATTTACTTTTTTAAAAAGTAAACAAAAACATGCATAGAAAATGGATCTTTTCGGTTTGAATGGCAGTTTTTTCTTGCAGTGTCATATGAAATTGTCACCCATAATTATGACCCTAGAATCGATCTATTGCATTTCAATCTGTTTTAGGGTTAGGGTTAGGGGTGGGGGGAAGGGTATCTTTTTTTCTTCAGAAATGTAAATAAACCCAATCTGTTTCTTAAACGAGGGACATATTCATACGGCACAGAATGTTTTTTTTTTACCTCAATGGACGTCACTGATTGGTTGAAATTTCAGAAATTGAAGAAAAAGACACAACAAATATCTTACAAACTATAGAATTTTCTCAATAAAGCCAAGAGAAAAAGATGTTTTATAAACACATTCTACCAGTATATGAAGTTTTAAATTTTTTAGTTACCTAGAAATTATGTTAAAAACTGCCATTCAAACCGAAAAGATCCCAGAAAATTTCTAGAAAGACTCTTTCTAAACGTCATGTGTGCAAAATAGTTTGGTTGTAATTTGTTGTTCTACTGGGCTGGGAAATATGACTGTTTGGGCCATGTTAGCTGTTATTTCTGGAGAAATCTTTCAGTACCCTTGATATGCCATGTACTCACAATAAACTGTGAAATATAATAAAAGTATTTGCTGAGTCTACGCCATCTTGTATTCATTCATGTCAGATTATAATGCATTGGTCATTAGTTGGAGCATGGTGTACATGATGAAGTGTCTTCCTTTTTAGAACAGTGTGAGTTATTGACAAAAGAAGGCTGATGAGTCCCTGCATCTAAGCAGCTAATTTGTAAAGGCATAGTTCAATGTGTTGAATGAACAACTCGAAGGCTCCCAGCCATGAGAACTGAGCACACAAAATAATGAGGAAAGAGCCAACACACTGGTCTATCAGTGACTGAAAGTCTTTGATCATCTTATGAAAAATTGCAATTCAGAGGAAATGTAAGAGATGAAAGTAAGAGCATAAACTTCTGTGTAAGAAGAATTTGAAGAGGAAATATCCTTAATATCATGTAAAGTTGCCATATTTAAAATGAAAATTTGTTGGAACGATGCCAATGAAAGAATTTGAAAAGATTAAATATTGGCCGTTAGAGTGAACCTAGGAAGTCCTGAATAAATTTCACTCTGGAATCATATTTGGGAGAAGAAGAGACTTTCCTCAAATCCAAAGGGTAGATTTGAATGCTATTTCAAGCAAGGGTCTTCTCAATGACATAGCTTGTTGAGGTAAGGATTGCTTTAAGAATTGTATATGTGATGGCCTTTTCCCCCTTTAACCTTTTCTTTTTGTTGTGGTTGTTAGGATGAGTTGATGTTCTGGCACTTAACGAATCAGGTCTCTTCTAACAGCTCTTGCTGGATATTTCTCAGTTGAATATTACCAAATGTTGAGGAGATGAATGTCCGTTGTCACCAATGATCAGAATGTTGTTTGGCTGTGCCATAGTTGTTGCAGACAGTGTCATTGGATGTCACTAGTATATTGTAGCAGTTCATCAATGCTGCTGTGGTAGGGGGTTGAATTAATGAATGAAAAAGGTTTCTTGGACTACCTGAAGAAGTAAATGAACAATACTCACAAACATTCATCAGAATTTCTTATTGCACATAAAGATACCTTTTACAGTTAACAACAGTAATAATTACATACTGGGAGAGAGAGAGAGAGAAAGAGAGAGAGAGAGAGAGAGAGAGAGAGAGAGAGAGAGAGAGAGAGAGAGAGAGAGAGAGAGAGAGAGAGAGAGAGAGAGACTGCTCTGAATTTACAGCATGTTATTGGTATGGCAACATATGGCTTTCCTAATATATATGAAAACAGTTGTGCTATCGTCTTGGTGATGGTGGTTCTTGATCATCTATTTGAGTTGGTGGACATAACAAAAATGGAGATGTATATCCCTCAGCTACCTCAATATTCTGCCTGGCAAGAAGTGAGATGTGTGAATGAGTCACCTGCTCTCAAAACTCTGCAAGGAGTCTAGATGTCAAAAGCAGCATTTGACAACAAACCACATCCTACATGGATTAAAATTAGGTTCCTAGGCAACTTCCCAGTGTGCCCTGATAGAAAAACGTATTTAGTGGTTGCTGTTGTTTAGCCCACAGTTCAGCTCTAGTTCTCCTTGTAACTTTCCTATCTTTTCGCCAGGCAAGGTTTGGCACTATTTAATGTCTCCTTTTATTTAAACTGGTAGGATTTGATTTGAGGGAGATTTGACTGATATACTGAACATTAAAATAGTACCTCATTTTAATTCTTGATGTGGAAAACGAATTCTTTTGATAACATAGATACTTACATTGTATAGTGATCTTGGAAACAAAGAAGCGTCCTTCTTTCTATCTGTCTATATATTTCCTGATGTACAGGTTTACATTTAATATATAGGTCTCACTTGTCCTGCCGGGTCTTCTCGCACACAGCATACTTCCAAAGGTCTGACTAGTGACCGAGACCTTTGGAAGTATGCTGTGCGTGGGAGGATCCGGCAGGCGGGTGAGACCATGACCTGTGGCCTCTGTCTGGGATGTAGCCAGTCCACTTATGCATACCTTTCCTTCTTGGGACACAAAACTCTACTTGTGAAGACCTGTCGAGGCAAGTGAAAACGAAATCGATCAAAATAAATGGAAATTGTAGTTGTGATACCAGTGCCAGTGGCACGTAAGAGAACCATCCAAATGTAGCCGTTGCCAGCCTCGTCTGGCACCTGTGCCAGTGGCACGTAAAAAGCACCCACTACACTCACTCAGCTGAAGAAACACTGCCAGATCAGACTGGGCCTGATGCAGCCTCCTGGCTTGCCAGACCCCAGTTGAACCGTCCAACCCATGCCAGCATGGAAAGCGGACGTTAAACAATGATGATGATGATCTAAAAGTGAAGACGTTTTAATAATATTCTCTGTATCGCTGGGATCATTCTTTCATTTTGTACCTATTGCTCACTAAAATAAATTAAGCAGACTCCATAAATGTGAGGCCTTTTGCCTCACATCTATAGAAATGCATAATCACCAATATTCGAAGAAATTATTGATTAGAAGTTTGCTTCTCGACCATATGGTTCCGGGTTCAGTCCCACTGTGACACTTTATGCTTTCTACTTTAGCCCTGGGCCGACCAACGCCTTGTTAATGAAGGATGTGGTAGACGGAAACTAAAAAAAGCCCTTCGCGCGCACGCACTTTTGCGTTTGTGCTTCTGCTTCACGACAGGTGTTGGTTTGTTTACGTTCTTAAAAGAAGTAGTGGGGTCGATACGTTCGATTAAAACCCTTCACTGCGGAACCCCAGCATAGCCGCAGACGAACGACTGATACAAATAAAAGTCTAGGTATCGACAAAATATAGTTCAGCAAAAAGGTAAATATTGGCACAGAGCCAGCAAGTTCGGTGGAGGGGCAAGTGAATTACATTGACTCCAATGCTCAACTGGTACTTATGTTATCAACAACCCCGAAGGGATGAAAGGCAAAATCGACCGCGGTGGAATTTGAATTCAGAGCGTTAAGACGGACGAAATGTCGCTTAACATTTTGTCCGGAGTGCTAACGATTCTGCTAGCTCGCCTCCTAATGTTTAGGTAAATATTGGTCTTTTAAACATAAAAACACGAAATGAGAGCAAGGGAGGTAACTAGTTGCCTGTGGAAACACGTGTTCGTTAATACATTTCATGCACCTGAGTTGATTGACATGTAAACAACAACCGGTGGAAGATAATGGCTGAGGAGGAGGATATCGATAACCAGGCATGTTTGTTTGTATCATACTAAATCTACTGAAGAACTAGTCTTACTAAAACAATTGTTAGTCAATAGAATATTTTTAAAATCGTCTAGAGAACTCATGTAGTTATTGATATTGTGTCTCTAAATCACTACGAAATTCAATGTTTAATATTAATCTTAACGCACTTCAGTTTTTTTTAAACACTACACCTTACAGGTCCCCAGTAAACGCATGTTATGCATGGGTATGCAGATGTGTGTGCTTATATATAATTCGTTGAAGTTGTTCAAGTCGAAGTGCAAATGTGTAATAACACTTTCTCTCGTTTCTTATATATGTGAGGAGAGAGAATAATGTTGTTCTGCGTCATTAAAAAAGAAATTTATTTCTTAATTAGCAATAGCATACTGTTTAAATACCTTTATTATATTATTAGGAGACAGAATAGTTTAGGCAAAATTTAATAATAATCCACTGTAGAAAGTTATTTCTTCGTTCAACGTTTGTTTTAAATTTACATAATAATCAGCTGAGACAAACTCCCTTTGTTTTTCATTTCATGTGTTCTAGTTTTTTGTATCTACACTTGTTTTACTGGACAATCTCTATGTTTCGCTGAACCTGTGAGAAACAGTCAAATCTCCCTCAAATCAAATCCTACCAGTTTAAATAAAAGGAGACATTAAATAATGTCAAACCTTGCCTGACGAAAAAATAGGAAGGTCACAAGGAGAACTAGAGCTGAACTGTGGGCTAAACAACAGCAACCACTAAATACGCTTCTATAATTGTAAAAAATAGGAATGCATCTTAGAATTAAATTATTAATCTTACATAAATTACATTTCTTTGTTATTTGAACGTGAACTTCTCGAGCTTTACGTTCACTTATAAAAAATAAAGATCGCTCCAATTTAGTATAGAACCCTACTTAACCGTAGAAAGTTAACACTCGTTTGTTTCATGCAATACAAAATAGGAGTTCCCTTGAAATGATTTAAAAAATGTAGTATGCCTTGTAATGATCTATGTCATTGAACTACGCTCGTGTTAAGTCACTATATCGATCTCAGTATTCATTGCAAACATATTTATTTCATCGATGCCTGTTTCTAAGTTAGGCTGGGAACAACATAACCCAGAGTTTTACACTGTGTAAACATAAACATGCGCGCGCGAACACACACATTGGAAAAATTTTTCGGGTGTGTATGAGAGAGATATAGTTAAATGCAGGCTATATACTTAAGGTTGACTACATTTTTAATCAATTAAAGAAATTAAAATATATTTTCTTTTCACAAAATTATGATAACCTGCTTTTAACTATGTCTCTTTCATACTGAAGGCACCCTTGGCAGTTATTTTTTCCATAGAATCCGTTGGCAACAATGACTATGTTAAGGAGGTTTAATAAGACCAAAACATCTAGAGCTTTGTGACAATAGTTACCACCACCTAGTATATATTTTCCACATAATTCCTTTCGGAATATTATCTTCATTTAGTTCCTGATAATTTGACGGTTTGAGAGTTATCACCCTTGACTCTTTTGAAATTAATCTTCACTAACGCTAGACGTTTCTCATTGCAGTTATACTTTCATTCGATTAAGAATTATTTTCAGTTTAACACGTAAAGAATTGTAGCGTGCATTTAACTACATAGGACACACATACATATTTATTAATTATAAAATATGACGACATCTCTGACAGCTGTTTTGATTCAATATTTTATAATTAATAAATAATATTTTATTAATTACCTTTCCATTTCTCCTTATTCACTAAATATATGAACCATGGTTCATATGGTTACCTTATGTTGAACTCTCTATGGATTGGTAACTAACCAGTATTTTCTGTGGATTTTACTATCCCTTAATGGAGTTTATAACCTTTACTTGAATGTATATATGCATATGTATATATATATATATATATATATATATATATATATAAAAATCAAATATTACAGTGTTATAGATCTATCAAAGCCAATCTTACCAAGTAGTTTGCACTGGATACTAGATAACACCATAGTTAAGTAATACCATGTACTCGTGTATATGCATATGTATGTATGTGTCTACCAACATGGAAAATGGATCTAAATAGTGATGATAATATACTAATCCTTTTAATGTCCATTTCTCCATGCTTGCTCTCATAAGTCAGATTGAATTCTTTGAGGTAGATTTTCTATGGCTGGATGCCATTCCTATTGCCAACCCTCACCTGTTTCCAAGTAAGGTAATATTGACATGTTTTCAAAGAAGATTGGAAACAAATAACACTGCTTGTATGCTGGTGACACTTGTTTACAACTATCACATGATGTCAAGACAAAGAGACATAAACACATGTACACACCTGTACATGCACACACACATGACGAGCTTCTTTCACTTCACTTACCATCTTTCAAATCCTCTTAAGGTTTTGTGGTGGCTTTATGCTATAGGTGCCATGTGTGTGTATACATGTTTATATGTGTGTGTGTGTGTGTGTATACATGTTTATGTGTGTGTGTGTGTGTGTGTATATATACATGTTTATGTGTGTGTGTGTATTTATACATGTTTATGTGTGTGTGTGCGCGCATGCATATACATAAATATCATTTGTACCCGCTTTCCATGCTGGCATGGATTGGATGGGCTCTCACGATCTAAGTCAGTTCTTGTTTGTATTACTGCCTTCTTCAGTGTGGCTAGAGAACCACACCTCTTTCATTATTTTCACTTGTCATTGTTTCTAAAGCTCAATACCATTCCTAATGTTAAGAATTTTACAGTGTGTACTTGGGCATATTGTTGTAGCACCAACACTGGTGAGGCTATGTTCTTGAATTTTATGTGTTTCTGCAGAGAATGGACTGGTGAGAGAGAGAGAGAGAAAGTAATGACTGGTAATGAGAATATGTAAAGAGAGACAGAGAGAGAGAAAGATAGATAATAGTAGCATAGGGAAATAGCTTCTGCATAACTTCTGTATATCAAATTTCACTCACAAAGTGTTGGTCAATCTGAGACTATAGAATATGCTGGGCTCATTTTTTTATGCTACTAGGATTGGAGTGGTTGTCGTGTCCCTGCCAAGATGTCACAGTTTGTTCATCCGCCACTTTACTAAATGCATCAGTTGTACTTTATTGTGATGCCAGTGCTTGTGAGGTTGTCTTGTCCCAAGATCCTCACTACTCTAATCCAGTAGCATTCAGATTACTCTGGCAAATGTAATGCTTATTTATTTAAATTGTTTTGAATTAATTATGCATTATCTTGTAGCTTCGAGATTTCCATGATATGATTTGCTTTTGGGATGACATTGTATGAAAGGTGTGAGAGACTGGATATGGCTGGTTTGAACATAGAACAGGTATAATATTTCGGTTAGACACAGCCAGTTTAAATGACAGAGTGCTAAGATGTCTCTGTTTATTTTGGATAATATGAGGGGATGATTGCAGAGAATAGACTGGTGTGAGAGGGAGAGGAGGGTATTGGAAGAAGAGGGAGAGAGAAAATAATGAATCATCATCATCATCATCGTTTAATGTCCGCTTTCCATGCTAGCATGGGTTGGACGATTTGACTGAGGTCTGGCGAACCAGATGGCTGCACCAGGCTCCAGTCTGATCTAGCAGAATGTCTACAGCTGGATGCCCTCCTAACACCAACCACTCTGAGAGTATAGTGGGTGCTTTTACGTGCTGCCAGCATGAAGGCCAGTCAGGCAGTACTGGCAACAGCCACACTCAAATGGTGTTTTTTACATGCTGCCTGCACAGGAGCCAGTCCAGCAGCACTGACAACGACCTCACTCTAATGTTTTTCACATGCCACCAACACAAGTGCCAGTAAGGCGACGCTGGTAACGATCATGCTTGAATGGTGCTTTTTATGTGCCACTGGGACACGAAAGCCAGTTAGCTGCTCTGGCAACGATCACACTCAGATGGTGCTCTTAGAGCTCCACTAGCATGGATGCCCCAGTCATCGAATTTGATTTCAATTTCAATTTCACTTGCCTCGACAGGTCTTCGCAAGTAGAGTTTAGTGTCCAATGAAGGAAAAGTACACATAAGTGGGCTGGTTACACTCCTGGCATAGGCCACGAGGTTATGGTCTCATTTGGCTTGCCGGGTCTTCTCAAGCACAGCATATTGCCAAAGGTCTCAGTCACTAGTCATTGCCTCGGTGAGGCCTAATGTTCGAAGGTTGTGTTTCACCACTTCATCCCAGGTGGTAATGAGAATATGTAAAGAGAGAGAGAGAGAGAGCTAGATAATAGTAGCATAGGTAAGTGGCTTCTGCATAGTTTCTGTCTATCAAATTTCACTCACAAAGTGTTGGTCAACCTGAGGCTATAGAAGACATTTACCTAAGTTGCTGGATAGAGAAATTGAAACTAAAGTAAACTTAAAACTTTGCAGAGTATAAATGAAGTTCATTTAATATATCTTTGTGATGCTCTATCAAACTTCAATTGGGTCTGTTTATCTTATCTAGACAGCTAAAAATAATATCAGCAAATATTTTACCATAGCCATCCTCATTTGCCCAGGTTTTGTGTCTAAGTAACGAATTATTTTCTCATAAGATGATTCAGAAAAAAATTTAAAAACTAATCAAGGAAAATTATACTCCACTTCCAGTGATATGTGCTAATTGGTAATGCAATCTTGTCTAATGTTAATTTAGCCTGGAAGACAATATTTGAAACAAAATCTTTTTTTATCTATACAAACATGCTATGTTATTTGAGTTTCTGAATGTTACAAAATAACATGTCCTGTGCTTGATTATATAAACATGTTTAGAATTTCTAAACATTTGTGGACATAATAAATAAATACACTGGTTGGTGTAGGTGTGGCTGTGTGGTAAAAAGTTTGTTTCTCAACCACATAGTTCTGAGTTCAGTCCCACTGCATAGCACCTTGGGCAAGTGTCTTCTGCTTTAAGTCCCTGGCTGACCAATGGTTTGTGAGTGGATTTGGTTGACAGGAACTAAAAGAGCCTCATGTGTGTGTGTGTTGACATCAAATGGTAGTTGTAAACGAGTGTCATCATGAAAATATGTTTGCTCATGGGGAAAGATTATCTTGGAGACAGGTGAGGGTTGGCATCAAAAAGAACATTTGGTTAAAAAAACTCTGCCCTACATTGCAGCTTTGGCCAACTTGTATAATTCTTACATGTAGAGTACTCAGGATCACAACATCTGATTTTTCCTGAAACACTATAATGATGGGATTATGATTGAAAATATGAAATAAAGAAAGGTTTCCAATCAAGTAAATTGGAAGATGGTTTGTTTTTTGCAATATACTCTAGGAAACCAGTGATTGGAGGAAGTGTGCACAATATTAGATGTGCCAGTTGAGGAATTTGGAATATTATACACATTTGCTGAGAGCTGAAGTGTTTCGATTGTTCAAAGAACAAATCAAATCTTGTTGTGCTTTTTATAATCTTCAAGATACTAAATTTCTAGAGAAGGTCACCTGAAACCAGGAGTTTTTGTCATGTCTAGTGATTAAGATCTTTTTTATTGTTAGTTGTGGCTGATGCTGATGTCATGTCACTGGCACCTGTGCCAGTGACAGGTAAAAAGGACCCATTGCACACTTGGAGTGTTTGGTATTAGGAAGGACGTCCAGCCGTATATATTATGCCAAATCAGATTGGAACCTGATGCAGCTCTCCAGCTTACCAGTTTCAGTCAAACCATCTAACCCATACCAGCATGGAAAGTAGATGCTAAATGATGACGATGATGTGGCATACAAAATCTTGTGCTGCTATATATTGATATTTCATAAACACCTTCCTACTACTATTCTTCATTACGAATGGACTTAATTTAAAATTTCTCAGTAAATTGAGCAAAACTAAATGTTAGTTAAGAGATAGTTGCTTAAAATTTTTTATGCTGGGCATTTTAATACCAATTTAAAGTTAATTTACTTTAATTTCATTATTGATACAGGAAACATCATATCTGTTAATGTATGGTATAATTTGATTGATTAAAAAATAGATTTTTTTCATTTTACTAAAAGATGTGATGACATTTGGAAACTTTCATATTAATTATTGGTTTCAAATTTTGGTACAAAGCCAGCAAATTTGAGAGAGGGAGTAACTCAATTACATCAATCCAATGCTCAACTGGTACTTATTTTATCGACTTCAAAAGGATGAATGACAAAGCGATCTCTGCAGAATTTGAATTTAGAATGTAAAGATAGACAAAATGACACCAAGCATATTGATTCTGCCAGCCTCTCTCTGCCTTAGCTTACATATTAATTATTGGAGCAGGCGTTGATTGAACAGACTTATCATCAAAAGCAGTTGTACCATGGCCTTTCCATCTTTTTGTATATCTGGGACATTGTCCATGTGTTCTTCCTGTGTTAAAATGCAACATCACATTTCGTAATACTATTCTATATATTTGAAATGAGGAATTATATCCATTATTTACAATGGATGGATTGTTGTCCTCACCTTGTTTGTTGTTATCACAGCATTTCAGCTTCATCAGGTGTTCTGATGGAATTTCAAACCCAATCCTTTACTTGACTAATGGGGTACACTGTTCTCATTCTTAAGGTATGGTTGCTGATGTTATTTTCCTTTTGATATTATTTTTCATGTCCCTGCCTAGGATCGAACTTAGAATCTGAGGGTTAGTAGCCCATGCTCTTATCCACTACACTATATGCCCACAGGCAGGGACTTGAAAAATAATATCAACAGAAAAATAACACCAGCAACATACCTTAGGAATGAGAACAGTGTACCCCATTAGTCAAATAAAGGGTTGGGTTTGAAATTCCATCAGAACACTAGACGAAGGTTGGAAAGTACATCAGCCGAAACGTGATAACAACAAACAAGGTGAGGACACCTATCCACCCATTGTAAATAATCACATTTCGTGTACAAACATCATTTAATCCATATTTCATTTGAAGAGAGAATCCCTTTTGTTACCAGTGGAAGTAATAGCTCCCTAGACTTTTCCCATCCTATTTTTATTCTGGTCATTATGTTTGTGAAACACTCTCCTCTACTGCTAATTTGTTCACCTAGGTAAGAGGACATACCAATTACTTCCAGCATGTGACCTTGCCAGGCACCATCACCTAAAGTTCTATCAGTTCTAAAAAAAAGTAGATCTAAATATCAGCTAATTTTAAACTTCAAAGGGTTTCTTTCTGCCATGTCCCTCTTATGTAAACTACAATCCTGTTTTTCTCAGAAATGCAAATTTCTCCTTCCCTGTCATGAACCCATCTCTATTGCCCAGGATACTTACTCATTCAAATTTTACTCCCAAGGATTATGTTTCTGAATATGTAGATCCCTAGATTTCATTAATAATAACTTTCAGCTTCTGTGGCTCAGGGTTTCCTTCCTTCATTCTCCTAAATACATCTGCTCCCTCTATTGCTATCTAAGTTCCTCAAACCACAAGCAATTCTTTGACCATTTCTTCTGCATTGTCAATATCTGTCTTAACTCTCCTCATTCCAAAGTCATTGTCTTCAGCAAGGCTGTGGAGTCAAAATAAAAAACTTTGACTCTGACTTCGATTCATCTACTATTGGTACCTCCAACTCGTCTTTATGTAATTAAGTGATGTTGGTCTACATATCTCATAAAGCATATGCATACACTTGTACTTTGAGTAGGCCTATACGTTGTAACTGGTTTATATTAAAGAATAAAGATATCATGAGTTGGAGTTGGTATAGTTTTACCGACCCGGACTACCCCTTAATTGTTTCCAACTCTGACTCCACAGCCCAAGTCTTCAGTGACTTCAATGCTCACAACTACCAACTATTCTTACACTAATCCTGCACTGATGCTTCTGGTGCAGAAACCAGATCATTTGCTTTTCTCAGCTCTTCACACCTTGTTTTATCTCCTATTCACATTCCAGATCGATGTACAGACATTCCAGATACCTTCAATCGCTTTCACATTAGGTAAGAAGGAGATCAAGAGTATCAACTCTTTTGATCTGTAATCATCTCTGTACTTATCAGGTCATCCAACCACTGCCTTATCAGAAATGTCCAACACACAGGCACATACTACATAGTACACCCTGCCCACCCCCAGACCTTTAAAAATGTCAAAGGATCTGCTCTTTTCGCTCCCTCTGTCCACTTTCAGAGACTCTGAAAGATGTCATAGGAATTGCCCTTCCTTCCCCAGCTGATTTGCTAAACAAAAACTAATTACAATTTACTTTTCCTTTCAAAGTATTTTCTACTTTGTTTTACCTTTTTTTTTGTCTTCTTTAATTTACTTATATTCCTTTTCTAATTTTGGCACAAGGCCAGCAATTTTATGGGGAGGGGAAGTTGATTACATTGACCTCAGTGCTCAAGTAGTACTTATTTTACTGATTTCAGCAAAATTTGAATTTAGCATAATTAGACAAATGAAATGTTGCTAAGCATTTTGTCTGGCATTGTAAAAATTCTGCCAGCTCACTGCCTTTCAACTTGCTTTAATTAGAAACAACCCTGATCTGTCTAATTGATCCCCAAATCTCATGCTTCATTGCAGAGAAACGACTAAAGTTTCCTTCAGACTTTGTTGCAGTAGAATGTTGATTTCTAGAAAACTTCAATGTTTGATCATTTTCTTAATTTTAGAATGTCTCATAAAATATCTCTGAAGGTTGGTGAAATGATTCACAGGATTTTGTTTATGGATTTTCTGTTTACTAATCTGTTATGCACATGTTTGAAGCCATGGAAATGTGAGAACTGTGAGAGTGACACAATATACCTTGTAATATATAGATAAGGCCTGTTACATTCTAAGTTTAAATCATGCTGAGGTCATCTTTATATCCCTTTCACAACAAGAAAAAAGTGGCTTTGCAGCTGTGGTAGACCTCAATATATTATACATATTTTAAATGTATATCATACAAGTGTTGTAGTTCGCTTGAAACATTGTAATATTGAAGAAGGGATAAAGGGAAAATAGGAAAGCTTCTGACAATGTGGCAAGTTTAACAGAACCTGTATAACTAGACTTTTCCCAGATTGTTTTTCTTCTGAGGATGGGTCTTTGTGTCTGAAATATAAAGGTTTTCTTAAACTTTCCGCATTGCTAGAAGCTTTCCTATTTTCCCTTTTTCCGTCTGTATATTATACACATTTTAAATCAATGCATTATGCATACAGGAAAGCTTGTCCAATTGATGCAGATTTTGTTTTGAAAGTATTCTTTATTCAAAACCAAGAGTTATCTGTACACTATATGACAACTCTACTAACCAGATTTCAATAAGCAAATTTGTAACTTTTTCTTTTGTTGTTGACATATTTCTTTATCTCAAAGTAAAAGTTCTATTTATTGATCAACTTGTTTTTATAGCCTTTTGCTCTCATTTTTACACTGTTTACTTATTATCTTTACACTGATTGCTAAGGTGAGCTGGCAGTATCATTAGCATGCTGGGCAAAATGTTTGTAGCATTTCATCTTTACATTCTGATTTCAAATTTCACCAAAGTCAACTTGCCTTTCATCCAGTTGAGCATTGAGCTTAATGCAACAGACTAGTGCCTTCCTCTAAAAAATTTTAGGCCTTGTGTCTATGGAAAAAACTATTACACAGATTGCTATTTCAGACACCTATTATATTCTGCTGTTAAACCATCCATAGATAATTCATGATTTCTCAAAATTTTTCTTTTAATCACAAACTTTATTTTCACTGTATATTTCATTTGTCTGTTAACTCCTTGTACAAGTTTGTTATTGTTAGAAGCAGTAAAAAATTTTAAAGTTTTTTCTGTCTTTAAGTGGCTCAAAAGAATATAAATTCTTCTGCTATTTTCCATACTCTTCTGTAACTTTCATAATCTGGCTTGATACCTTTGTGCATTACCCTTAGCCTTGTAGTAATTTATAATGATGCTGCAGTGCCCATCATTGGCTATGACTCTCTTCTGTATTACTTGATTTATTATTTGAGTGACTATTCCATACACTACCAGTATTTTTTAATTATCTTGAGGACGATTCCTGATGCCTGGCTACTTTTCCTCCTTATTGCTCTAGCTATCATTACTGAGCTTGGATGGCTGATTTCTCTTTTGGGTCAACAGCCTCTTGTATGTAGTTCTTCTTATCAGCATCAGTGCGAGTAAGTGTGCCATAATCATTTCATATACACTTCTCCCAAATAACATCTTGACTTTCTCTAGTACATTGTCTAGCAATGCAGAACACCTTGTGCTTCTGATCCTCATATTGCTGAACACATGCAAACTTCCTTTTCTGCCTCTCCCCTTGCTGTGTATACTACCTGATGTTTATTTTCTTTTACAATTTGGTATCTTTACTGCCCTCTCTCTTCCAATCTTTCCAAGCTTGTCTTTTTTCTATCATGGCACTGTCTACAGTATTGTTTTACCACCAAATTACCTTGTATTTAGCTGGGACCTTGCACAAGCCATGAATATGGCCTGTAACTTTAGTAGACTGTTTCATAAAAACTACTAATTTGACTGTACATTATAAGTCTTTTTCTTCTTCTTCTCCCTACTGTCATGCTTACATTGGAAGGATTTGGCATTTACAGTCTTTCTTACTTTTTTGGGGGGTTTCTATATTTCTTGCCTTTTGATGAGAATAAAGTCTATCTGGCTTGTATGTTCACTGAGGTGCTTCCTGAAGTTCATATTGCAAATCATGAGGTCATTTGCATTACAGAACCCATTGTCAGTTATCAAGATAGTCTACATAAGGGACTCATAAAAACAGCCTTTCTGTTACTCTATCAGCCCTGACTGTGATACAGATGCTGATAATTGTTACAGTTGTTTTACTTGGGAGCAAAACAAGTTTTATAAGTCATGAGCAAAACAAGTTTTATAAGTCATGAGTAAAACAAGTTTTATAAGTCATGAGCAAAACAAGTTTTATAAGTCATGAGCAAAACAAGTTTTATAAGTCATGAGCAAAACAAGTTTTATAAGTCATGAGCAAAACAAGTTTTATAAGTCATGAGCAAAACAAGTTTTATAAGTCATGAGCAAAACAAGTTTTATAAGTCATGAGCAAAACAAGTTTTATAAGTCATGAGCAAAACAAGTTTTATAAGTCATGAGCAAAACAAGTTTTATAAGTCATGAGCAAAACAAGTTTTATAAGTCATGAGCAAAACAAGTTTTATAAGTCATGAGCAAAACAAGTTTTATAAGTCATGAGCAAAACAAGTTTTATAAGTCATGAGCAAAACAAAGTTTTATAAGTCATGAGTAAAACAAGTTTTATAAGTCATGAGCAAAACAAGTTTTATAAGTCATGAGCAAAACAAGTTTTATAAGTCATGAGCAAAACAAGTTTTATAAGTCATGAGCAAAACAAGTTTTATAAGTCATGAGCAAAACAAGTTTTATAAGTCATGAGCAAAACAAGTTTTATAAGTCATGAGCAAAACAAGTTTTTAAGTCATGAGCAAAACAAGTTTTATAAGTCATGAGCAAAACAAGTTTTATAAGTCATGAGCAAAACAAGTTTTATAAGTCATGAGTAAAACAAGTTTTATAAGTCATGAGTAAAACAAGTTTTATAAGTCATGAGCAAAACAAGTTTTATAAGTCATGAGCAAAACAAGTTTTATAAGTCATGAGCAAAACAAGTTTTATAAGTCATGAGCAAAACAAGTTTTATAAGTCATGAGCAAAACAAGTTTTATAAGTCATGAGCAAAACAATTTTATAAGTCATGAGCAAAACAAGTTTTATAAGTCATGAGCAAAACAAGTTTTATAAGTCATGAGCAAAACAAATTTTATAAGTCATGAGCAAAACAAGTTTTATAAGTCATGAGCAAAACAAGTTTTATAAGTCATGAGCAAAACAAGTTTTATAAGTCATGAGCAAAACAAAGTTTTATAAGTCATGAGTAAAACAAGTTTTATAAGTCATGAGCAAAACAAGTTTTATAAGTCATGAGCAAAACAAAGTTTTATAAGTCATGAGTAAAACAAGTTTTATAAGTCATGAGCAAAACAAGTTTTATAAGTCATGAGTAAAACAAGTTTTATAAGTCATGAGTAAAACAAGTTTTATAAGTCATGAACGAAACAAGTTTTATAAGTCATGAGTAAAACAAGTTTTATAAGTCATGAGCAAAACAAGTTTTATAAGTCATGAGTAAAACAAGTTTTATAAGTCATGAGTAAAACAAGTTTTATAAGTCATGAGTAAAACAAGTTTTATAAGTCATGAGCAAAACAAGTTTTATAAGTCATGAGTAAAACAAGTTTTATAAGTCATGAGCAAAACAAGTTTTATAAGTCATGAGCAAAACAAGTTTTATAAGTCATGAGCAAAACAAGTTTTATAAGTCATGAGCAAAACAAGTTTTATAAGTCATGAGTAAAACAAGTTTTATAAGTCATGAGCAAAACAAGTTTTATAAGTCATGAGCAAAACAAGTTTTATAATTCATGAGTAAAACAAGTTTTATAAGTCATGAGTAAAACAAGTTTTATAAGTCATGAGCAAAACAAGTTTTATAAGTCATGAGTAAAACAAGTTTTATAAGTCATGAGCAAAACAAGTTTTATAAGTCATGAGTAAAACAAAGTTTTATAAGTCATGAGTAAAACAAGTTTTATAAGTCATGAGCAAAACAAGTTTTATAAGTCATGAGCAAAACAAGTTTTATAAGTCATGAGTAAAACAAGTTTTATAAGTCATGAGCAAAACAAGTTTTATAAGTCATGAGTAAAACAAGTTTTATAAGTCATGAGCAAAACAAGTTTTATAAGTCATGAGTAAAACAAGTTTTATAATTCTATCATATACCAACTGCTTCAGACACCAATAAAATACCAGACTTGATAAGTAAATATGGGGGTGGGGTGAAGTTGTTCAATTAAATCCTTCAAGGCAATCTTCCAGCATGGTTGTGGTCCAGTGATTGAAACAAATGTTTTGAGAAATTATAAAATCATTTTGTAGGTTTGTTTCTGTTCATAACATCTATTTAAAATCCTACCAACTTTGATATGCTGTACTAAACACAGCCTTTTAGTTTTACTATCCAAGGTATCTTAACTACTATCATGTTACATTGGCTACACCCACTTGCCATATCTAATATCACTTGGTATCACCAGTTTTTGTGCTAGATTATCAAATGTTACAGTGTCTATACTTTGTATTATCACTATTACTTCTTAGCTACTTTAGACCACTACAAGAACTATACATCAACCCTAGTGCATAACTGGTACTTAATTTATTGATCCTGAAAGGATGAAAGGTAAAGTAGACCTCGTTGGAATTTGAACTCAGAGCGTAGTGACAGGTGAAATACTGCTAAGCACTCCATCCAGCGTGCTAACAATTCTGCCAGCTTGCTGCCTTATTAAATCTATATGGTGAAATGGTGATGTTTATAAAATGAACATCACCATATCACCATATCTATTTTGGCTCTCTGTATTACAACATCTGTTCTGTCACTGTCATCAGGTAGTTTATGGCGTCGAGCTGGCAGAAACGTTAGCACACAGGGCAAAACGCTTAGTATTATTTCGTCTGACGATACGTTCTGAGTTCAAATTCCGCCGAGGTCGACTTTGCCTTTCATCCTTTCGGGGTCGATTAAATAAGTACCAGTTACGCACTGAGGTCGATGTAATCGACTTAATCCGTTTGTCTGTCCTTGTTTGTCCTCTCTGTGTTTAGCCCCTTGTGGGTAGTAAAGAAATAGGTATTATATGGTGTATTAGTATCCTGTTCCCAATTTTCTCTCTTAAAGTCTGTTTTATATTGTTATTACTACAAGATAACAAAACAAAATTAACATAAGCATTGAGCAATTTTATTTTTCATACAATAATCAAATATTTTGATTATAGATTGTATTGGGATTAGCATGTTGGAAAAATGCTTAGCAGCATTTATGTTCTGAGTTCAAATTCCACTGAGGTTGACCTTGCCTTTCATCCATTTGGGGTCAAAAAATAAGTACCAGTTGAGCACTAGGGTCAATATAATCAACTTATCACTTATCCTCCCTTGCGTTGGCCTTGTGCCAAAATTAGAATGAATTATTATTATTATTGTTAGTATTATTATATAAGGCAGCAAGCTGGCAGAATTGTTAGCATGCTGGATGAAGTGCTTAACGGTATTTCACCTGTCACTACGCTCTGAGTTCAAATTCCACCAAGGTCTACTTTACCCTTCATCCTTTCAGGATCAATAAATTAAGTACCAGTTATGCATTAGGGTTGATGTAATTGACTTAATCCCTTCCTCCAAATTTGAGACCTTGTACTTCCAGTAGAAAGGATTATTATTATTATTATTATTATTATTATTATTATTATTATTATTACCCAGTAGTCTTATTTTTATCATGTGCTTTCACTGCAATACCGAGCGCAGCTCTGTGTGCCTTGGGTATGTGCTGTGGTTTGTTTTGGTGTTGTTTTTTTCATTATATTGAAAGTGCTTTACACAGGATGTGTGCAGTACCTAATGGTGCCATTTTCTGTATGTTATATATATATATTAGTAAGTCCTGGTGTTTTGATTATGTATTTGTCTGTATGTTTTTCAATCATACCTAATGCACCTATTATTATAAGGATTGTTTCTGTTTTTAGACACCACATTTGGATTACCTCTATTTCCAGATCTTTGTATTATGAGATTTTCTATTTTTTATTGGCACTTTCACTGCACTATTAATCACTGCTGTGTGCACTTTGAATATGTGCATTGCTTTCTCCTGTGTTCATTGCCCTCTAGTGCCATTTTATTTTATGCTTTGCATATTTGTAAGTACTGGGGATTTGATTATGTGTTTGTTACAGGTTTTCTTTTTTTCCATTCTCAAGATAGCCTTTATCATAGGAATCGTTTCAGTTTCCAGGTGCTGCATTCAGTTTTTTTTCTGTATTTCCAGATCTTTATATTTGGGCGATTTCTTCATTTCTTTGAGAGCTACATTATCTTCTGTTTGGATTGAAACCTCAATTTCTTGTTTATCCTTGATAACAATATCTGGTTGATTAATCTTGATCTCCTTGTCTATGTGTATTGGTATATTCCAGAATATGGTCACATTCTCATTATCTGTGATCATATTGTTTCTGCTGCTATAGTTTTTCAGTGTATGTAAATCCTGTCATGTCTTTGAGGATGTATTCTTTCTTCACAAAGACTTTCAGTCAGAAATAACATGATTGATTGTTTCTTCTCCATCTTTACATATCTTGCTCTTACTACTTACTCTATTCAATTCTTCATTTTGTGCATTTGCTGGTTTCTGGTGAAGTGGCTTCATTTCTCTACTGCAATTAAGAACCTTTAGTTTCAGCTTTGACTTTTGTGCTATTCAGCCAGTGTTGCAAATTTTCTTGTCTACTTCAATCCTATTCAGCATTTTCATCTATTTTTCATGCCTACCTGTCATTTCAGCTCATTTTGTATTTTTTAGCTTCTTTGAAGACGAACAGTTTTGTTTTGTTTTGTTTATGTTTTATAGTTATTTGCAATTATTTTCCATTCTTTACTAGATATTTTCAGAGCTCTACAGTGGATACTTTATAATAGCTTTTTAGTTACATAAGGTTTCTATTGTCTTCTTTTCATGGTAAATATAGTTTTAATACCAGATATCGGATGAAGGTGGTGAGCTGGTAGAATTGTTAGCATGCTGGGCAAAGTGCTTAGTAACATTTCATCTGTCTTATGTTCTGAATTCAAATTCCACTGAGGTCGACTTTGCCTTTCATCCTTTTGGGATTGATAAAATAAGTGCCAGTTAATCACTTGGGTCAATGTAATCAACTTACCCCTTCCCCTAAAATCACTGGCCTTTTGCCAGAATGTGAAACTAATATCAGATATTTAATGTTGTATTCTAAATGTATTCGTTTTTTTTTTTTTTTTTTCTGTGTACTCTAAACTTGTTCATTTAGCATTCAATTTAGAATATTATAATTATAACTGGGGTATCTGGAGTATTACCTTATTACCTAATTTTTCATTTAGCTCACATTTAAGTATTGATTCAATGTATCTATAACATTCCATCCTAATCTTTTCTTTCATTTGTGTGTGTGCTACCTTGTTAGGATCATTGATTACTAAGTATTTGTATATCTTTATTTGGTTAAAGTTTTCTTATCTCAGTTTTTTTTTTAATCCTATATGATAATAGTATTCTTAGTATCTCACATCTTCAGTGTTGCCTTGACACATTTTTGTTTGCTAATCCAATTCTCAACTGTTCCCATTGTAAATCCACACACTATCTGTAGTAGAGTGTCGTTATCATTAGCATTGATGTTGTTACTGTTGATGACGGCGTCGATTGGCAGAATTATTAAAGTGTTGGACAAAATGCCTTGCAGTATTTCTTCTAGTTATCTATTATTCTGAGTTCAAACTTCAGTAAGGCCCTTTCAACCATTCACGTTTGATAAAACAAAGTACTGCTCAAGTACTGTGGTCAATGATATGAACTAGCATAATTCCTCCAAAATTTCAAGTCTTGCACTTATAATTATAAAACTATTATTATTATTAGCAGTCTTGCTGCCACAGAAGACCAGGTCTTCAGATTCTACAGACATTGCTTTAACTATAAATTTAGTGTTCTTTTTTTTTTAACCCTATAGTATTTAAACCAGCCATACCTGGCTCGAACTTGTTTTATGTTAAAAATTACCAGATCTGGCCTCTTACATCTCCCTGCTATGTCATTCTGAAAATAAACAATTACATCAAAATCTTTAAGCTATGAGATAAGCCTTGATTAATTCAAAACAAATATGAATAAATAAGCATTACATTTGCCTGCATAATCTGAGTACCAAAGAGTTAATTCTATAAATGATGAATTGGCTGATTCGGTTGAATCTCAAACTGCCTTGCAGCATTTTATTCTTTCTATTCTGAATTTTCGGTTTGTAGAATTAATCTGGTCTTGAGGTGCCTTTAGTAGAGTTTATTCTGTTTCAAGCATCCTGGCTAGATCTACAGTTTAAGAATAACTTCCTCTCTCTCTCTCCCTTCCTTTCACAAGTCTTGGAAGCTCTGAAAAAAAATATAGTCATGCACGATAAACTTGTCTTTCTAAAGAGTAGAAAAAACTCTCCACAGAGACAGGTGTCAAGCAACTAGGCATGACTGTATGGTTATAAAGTTTGATTCACAACTATGTGCTTTCAGGTTTAGTCCTATTGGGTGGCAACTTGGGGAAGTGTCTTCTACTATATAACCTTGAGCTAACAAATGCCTTTTCAATGGAATGGTTCAACACAAACTGAGATGCAGCATGTTGTGATGATGATTATATATATATATATATATATATATATATATATATATATATATACACACACACATATATATATATATATATAATATATATATATATTATATATATATATATATCTGACTGGCCTGGTGCAGCCTTCGGGCTCCCCAGACCCCAGTTGAACCGTCCAACCCATGCTAGCATGGAAAGCGGACGTTAAATGATGATGATGATGATGATTTAAATATCTATATACACTTTTGGGCGATCTTTCTGCTACTTGTATATACTTTAGATCTTATATTCGTCCTAAAAAACTTTGTATGGAGTGAAAGGTTACCTCTATGGAAATATATACACACACATTATACATACATCTGTGTATAGATGAATATATAAATACATTTAAATATATATATACACTTTTGGGCGATCTTTCTGCTACTTGGATATAGGTCTTATATTGATTGATTGATAGAGGCTCATTGCAGCCCCCAGAAAATATGCGCAATATACATGTGCGCATGTATATATGTATTGTGATTATAGTTGTTGTCATTGTTAACTATACATTGATCTTAACTAAGAGATTGAGAAGTGGCATTTTGGCTAAAATGAGAGTGTCGTTTTGAAATTTAAAAGTTCCATAAGGGCAAAATTACAGTGTCTTGAAATTAGTGGTGATACTTTACAATTTCCATAAGCATGAAACTATATATATATATATATATATATATATATGTATGTATATATTTAGTAAATATATACATATATATATATATATATATATTTAGTTAACTTGCCATGGGAAGTGGAAAAATCAAATGTTTTGGACAAATGTCTTATTCAGGGAGAAATTGACTGGAGTGAAATTAGAGTTTTACATCATGTATATATATGTGTGTGTGTGTGATATATATTATATATGTGTATATTTGTGCTTGTGTATGTTGATGTGTATGTGTGTATATATATATATATATATGTGTGTGTGTGTGTATGTATGTATATGCACACATATATGTACATATATATATATATATGTATACATGTGTGTTTGTGTTTGTTCCCCACTCTTTGCCCTCTCTCACTGCTTGGTAGCTGGTGTTGATTTGTTTACATAACTGTAACTTTGCAGTTTCAGTAAAAGAGATTGCTAGAATAAGTACCAGACTTTAAAAAAACATTTGTTTGACTAAACCCTTCATGGTGTTCCCTCAGTATGGAACCAATCCAGTGACTGAAACATGTAAAAGATGAAGAATAATCTCTCTTCTTTATATAAGTTTTGTCTTTAATTTACAATGAAATCATTTCAGTTACATTTTCATTACAAACTTTCAGTTGCTTATTCATCTGCAGTTTTTCTTTTCGCTTGTTTAGAATTGATCTATTACACTGGCATCATCAACCCCAATACATTCATCTGTTCTCTGAATTACTATAAAGCAGTGCTTCCCAAACTGACAAATACCAGTATCCTTCTCAAAATACTTGAGACATTTTTGGTACCCCACATTCTATCTTTAGGAGACAAAAATAGAATTTGCATCCATCTAATTGTTCTTCTTTTGTTATGTTGTTGGATAAATTTTAAAATGTTGAAAACCTTAACTTTATTTAGGTGTGGTGATGTGGTAAGGAGCTTGCTTCCCAACCACATGGTTCTGGGTTCAGTCCCAGTGCGTGGTACATTGGGCAGATGTCTTCTACTGACCAAAACTTTGTGAGTGGATTTGGTTCTCAGAAACTGAAAGAAGCTCATCGTATCATCATCATCATCGTTTAGCGTCCGCTTTCCATGCTAGCATGGGTTGGACGGGTCAACTGGGGTCTGTGAAGCTGGAAGGCTTCGTCAGGCCCAGTCAGATCTGGCAGTGTTTCTACGGCTGGATGCCCTTCCTAACGCCAACCACTCCGCGAGTGTAGTGGGTGTTTTTTACATGCCACCTGCACAGGTGCCAGACAGAGCTGGCGAACGGCCACGAACGGATGGTGCTTTTACGTGTCACCGGCATGGGGCCAGGCGATGCTGGCAACGGACATGAACGGATGGTGCTTTTACGTGCCACCGACACGGGGCCAGACAGAGCTGGCAACCGGCCATGAACGGACGGTGCTTTTACGTGTCACCGGCACGGGGGTCAGCCAAGGCTGGCAACGGACGCGAACGGATGGTGCTTTTACGTGCCACCGACACGGTTGCCAGACAGAGCTGGCAAACGGCCACGAGCAGACGGTGCTTTTACGTGTCACCGGCACGGGGGCCAGCCGAGGTTGGCAACGGACACGGATGGATGGTGCTTTTACGTGCCACCGACACGGGGCCAGACAGAGCTGGCAAACGGCTACAAACGGATGGTGCTTTTACGTGCCACCGACACGGGGCCAGACAGAGCTGGCCAACGGCCACGAACGGACGGTGCTTTTACGTGTCATCCACCGGCACGGGGCCAGGCGAGGCTGGCAACGAACACGAACGGATGGTGCTTTTACGTGCCACCGACACGGGGCCAGGCAGAGCTGGCAAACGGCCATGAGCGAATGGTGCTTTTACGTATCACCGGCACGGGTACCAGACGAGGCTGACAGCGGACACGAACAGATGGTCACTTAACCCCTGCTTTCTGATATATGATTTGATTTTGATTGTTCTCACTGGTCTTGCCGGGTCTTCTCACGCACAGCATACTTCCATAGGTCTCGGTCTCTGGTCATTTCCTGGTGAGACCTAGAGTTCGAAGGTCGTGCTTCACACACCTCGACCCAGGTTTCCTGGGTCTACCTCTTCCACAGGTCCCCTCAACTGCCAGGGTGTGGCACTTTTTCACACACCTATCTTCATCCATTCTCACCACATGACCATACCAGCGCAATCGTCTCTCTTGCACACAACATCTGATTCCTCTTAGGTCCAACTTTTCTCTCAAGGTACTTACACTCTGTCGACTATGAACACTGACATTACACATCCAACGGAGCATACTAGCTTCATTTCTCGCGAGCTTACGCATGTCCTCAGCAGTCACGGCCCATGTTTCACTGCCATGTAGCATGGCTGTTCGTACACATGCATCATACAGTCTGCCTTTTACTCTGAGCGAGAGGCCTTTAGTCACCAACAGAGGTAAGAGCTCCCTAAACTTTGCCCAGGCTATTCTTACTCTAGCCGTTACACTTTCAGCACACCCACCCCCCCTACTGACTTGGTCACCAAGATAACGGAAGCTATCAACTACTTCTAGTTTTTTCCCCTGGAAAGTGACGGAAGTTGTTTTCTGCAGATTTTCAGAGGTTAATGCTCCCGAGCATCTGCCACATACAAAAACCATCTTCCTAGTTAGCCTTCCTATGACATTGCTGCACCTCTTATGTGTCCATAGCTTACACTTGGTGCATCTTATAGAGTTTCTACCTACACCTTTTCTACTGATCGAGCAGGGCCATCTACCTGAAGGCGTTTGTGATTTGTCTACCTTCCTACTTACTAGGACTTTGGTTTTAGCTAGGTTGACTCTAAGGCCCTTCGATTCTAAACCATGCTTCCACACCTGAAACTTCTTCTCCAGTTCTGATAATGACTCAGCAATTAGAGCAAGGTCATCAGCATAGAGGAGCTCCCAGGGGCATCCTGTCTTGAATTCCTCCGTTATTGCCTGGAGGACTATGATAAATAGGAGGGAGCTGAGGACTGAGCCTTGGTGGACCCCTACCTCTACCCGGAATTCTTCACTGTACTCATTTCCAACCCTCACCTTACTAGCAGCGTCCCTGTACATGGCTTGCACAGCTCTCACTAACCATTCTTCTATTCCTAGTTTCCTCATTGACCACCATATGAGGGATCGGGGGACCCTGTCGAAGGCTTTCTCCATGTCAACAAAAGCCAGGTACAGGGCCTTATCTTTCTTTGGCTAGGTATTTCTCCTGCAGCTGCCTTACCAGGAATATAGCATCAGTGGTACTTTTCCCTGGCACGAAACCAAACTGCATCTCATCTAAACTAACTCTCTCTCTAATTAGTTGGCTTATGACCCTCTCTGTAACCTTCATCACCTGATCCAACAGCTTGATACCTCTGTAATTATTTGTATCTAGGGCATCACCTTTACCTTTGTAGCAGTTGACTATTATGCTGCTACACCAGTCATTGGGTATGACTCCTTCATGTATCACCTGATTAACTATACAGGTGACTAGGCTATAGCCGACACTACCAGATATTTTGAGCATCTCTGCAGTGATACCTGATGGGCCTGGGGCTTTCCCTGTCTTCATGCTTCTAATTGCCTTAGCTACTAAGGAACTATCAACCCTGATAGCTGGTCCCTCTGTTGGGTCAACGTTCGGCAGACTCTCTTTATCCCATTCATTTTCTTTATTCAGCAACCTTTCATAGTGGCGTCTCCAAGCTCTCTCTTTGCATCCTCATTTAGCGCAAGTGAACCATCTTCCATGCGAACACACTTCTCTCCCACCACATCACAATTCTCTCTCACACACTGTCTTGCAACGCGAAACACCTCCAGTCTTTGGTCCTCACGGCGCAGAACATTGGCAAATTCGGCGCAGAACATTGGCAAACATTGGCGTATATATATATATATATATATATATATATAATATTAGTAGGGTATTAAGAGAACCATCCGAGCGTGATTGTTGCCAGAGTGGCTATCTGGCCTCTGTGCTGGTGGCACGTAAAAGACACCATCCAAGTGTGATCGTTACCAGCATCGCCTTACTGGCACCTGTGCCGGTGGCATGTGTAAAAGATTCGAGCAAGGTCGTTGCCACTACCGCCTGACTGGCCCTGTGCCGGTGGCACGTAAAAGCACCCACTACACTCTCGGAGTGGTTGGCGTTAGGAAGGGCATCCAGCTCTGCCAGATCAAGATTGGAGCCTGGTGCAGCCATCTGGTTCGCCAGCCCTCAGTCATTCGTCCAACCCATGCTAGCATGGAAAGCGGACGTTAAACGATGATGATGACTGTGTGTGTGTGTGTAGTGGCATCTGTGTTTATGTCCCAGTAACTTAGCAGTTCAGCAAAAGCAATCCATAGAATTATGTACCAAGTTTTTTTAAAAAATGTACTGGGGTTGATTCATTCAGCTAAAAATTTTTCAAAGTAGTGCCCCAGCATGGTCACAGTCTAATGACTGAAACAAGTAAAAGATAGTAATCCCCTCCTCCCCTCTTTCATTCCTCACAGCCCTGCCACTCTCTTGAGAAAGATTTCTATAAAGGATTATGAGTTCAATCTTAGCCTAAAGATATGTGGACATAGAGCACCTGTAAAAACAGGAAATATTTTAATTAAATTATAACGCACAAAAGAAAATCAAATAAACGAACCATTATAATAGCTTCACTTTATGTTGTGTATTATTTGATTTCTAGACTGTTGGAGTGACTTCTGATGGCCAACCTCAACTTACAGAAGAAGACTCAGCAGAAAAACTGGTAAATATTGTTTGTTTTATGTTTGCATTAGATGAATTCGCTTTTTTTTTCTTTTATTATAATCCTTTCCAGTGTTATTTGAATTAACATGAAAAATATTTTTATCATACTATTTTACGGATTACATAGCTTTGTTCTTTCTCTAAGACTTTTCTTTATTGTTTTTGAAATCTGAATAAATTTTACCTCTTTTCACAAATATTATGATGACTACCAAGTAGAAAAAGAAAAATTTATTTGGTAACCTCATAGAAATAAATGAATTTTAGTTTCATTTCGATAATCACATGTATTTCATTATTTCACTTTAACTTTTGTTTTAGCCAACATTGTCCTACAGTTTTAGTCTCTTTGTAGGCCTAATATTTTTTTGGAGACTTTCCATACAAATGACAAATATCTATCCCAACAGTTAGATATGTATGTGTATGTAAATGACTATGTCTAACCTTAGATTACTTACCTTAGCCAATCAATTCTCAAACCCAGAATCTTTTGTATCCATATTCCACAACATTTTTCTGTTAAATATCAATTATATTAATCTTTTGTGCTTAAGAGGGTCATTAAGAGATACAAGCAGACTAATTATACTGTGTAACAAAATTGAAATTTTTTTTGTCTTTGTTCAGTCTTATTTTCTATTTGCTTCTATCTAGAAATCAAAGGAATAGGCAACTAATCCCTTCAGACTTTGCTTTTGTGACCTAGTCATCAATGTTTTCAAACTGACCTATTTTCCATTACATTTCAGCCAGATTCAGCAGAGTTGCTGAAGCAGAAATATTGTTATAGCAAATATTCTGTTCAATACTACAGATTTACTTATCAGTTGCTTGGCCTTAATCGCTTTAGTGGCTGACAATATGTACATCTCTGATGATGAGCAGGAGTAGTGGGGGAGCATCATAGCCATGAGTTGAGAGGGATTCTTGTGGTTTGAATAAATGTAACAAAGGTAAAGTTTGAAAGAAATATTCGCCATTTTTCATACTTTCTAGGGGTCGGCAAATAAGAAATAACAGTCGCTACCCAAGGACAAAAATCATGTTACACAGTGTAATTGGTTGAAAGGAGGTGAGAGACTGATGCCTTACATACACAACCATTGTCATCCTGATTTTCATTAAACATTATGTCTGTATATTTGTATTAGAATTGATGTCATTGATTACAGTTATATAAATTTAATTAATTTTTTTTCATTTTTGTTTAAAAGGTTTCTGGGAATTTGGTAAATTCATCATCAGTACCACGAGAAAATTTGGTAAGTTTTCTGAGAAGTCTTGTAATTATATGCTAAAAAAAAATAGTATGTTAGTATTAACATAATCGTCCACCACCTTCAGTATTCTTTGTCTCTATATATGGCAAAAATAAAAATTTAATTAAATTCTTCAAAGTAAAAATAGGTTGATGCATTCTTTCAGTCATTAGTCTATGAGGGCCATCATCATCATCATTATCGTCACTGATGTCTTAACCTTTGCAGTTGACATTGGTTGATGTATTACAATTTTTCTTGATAATATTTATGAGATGCAACCTCTCTCCTTACATCATACCTCATTACTTCCTTCTCTAGCTTCCATGAGCTATCTCTTCCACAGGTACTCACTACCAAAAATACACAGATTTGATTCATCAGTGGTGTTCATATTTGCTAAATGTCCACACCAATTTAAGTGTTTCTCAACAAACTCATTGGAGCTTTTTCAGCACAGTTAAATTCCATTTTACTTCTTTTAATGTTTCACATCCAACAGACATTTTCAAATTATTTCTCTCTTTTTGGAGAAATTCAAAATCCATCATCCATGTTTTACTACCTACCATGCACCCCCATATTCCTTACATAGCTTCCTATAGATTGCCTTTACTTAGAGAGAGAAACTCTTTGTTGCCAAAAGACTTAACAACTCAATGTTTTTCCATCCTTTTCTTAACTTTGCTAATATTATAATCTCACTGCATCATCTTTCAGCTTTAACCCTTTAACATTTAATCTGGTCACATCCAGCCAAAATATTTTATCTGTTTTATGTTCAAACAGACCTGATCTGGCCTCTTACACCTGCCCTACAATGTCATTCTAACAATGAATGATCTCATCATTGAAATTTTGAAGCTACAAGACAATGCATGTCTAACCAATGTGAATAAATAAGCAATACATTTGTAAGAATAATCTGAATGCTAAAGGATTAATTATGTCACCTGCATATCACTAACTATTTACTACTTCTAACAAGTCATCTGAGTTGTCTGCAGGTTTAATTTCACGAGTTCTTTCCTTATTAATTACTCCTGTACATCTGACACATTCTGATCTTCTGACATCTTCAAAACTGGAAACTCATGCTGAAAAATCTTTAGGTGTGGCTGTGTGGTAAGAAGCTTGCTTCTCAACCACATGGTTCTGGGTTCAGTCCCACTGCGTGACACTTTGGGCAAGTATCTTCTACTATAACCTCAGGCCGACAAAAGCCTTGTGAGTGGATTTGGTAGATGGAAACTGAAAGAAGCTCATCATATACATTTATGTGTGTGTGTGTGTGTCTGTGTTTGATTCCCCACCATTGCTTGATAACTGTTGTTGGTGTGTTTACATCCCCGTAATTTGGTTTGGCAAAAGTGACTGATAGAATAAGTATTAGGCTTACTAAGAATAAGTCCTGGGATTGATTTCATTGACAAAAAAAACCCCTTTAAGGTGATGCTCCAGCACGGCCGCAATCAAAAATGACTGAAACAAGTAAAAGAATAAAAGAATTCTCTATCCATTAATGCTCTTCACCATATTTGATACTGGTTCGTGTAAATATTTTACACTGCATCTGAAATGAAACTGATTGACAAACATTTGTACATGCTGTTGCTGCCTTCAACTAGCAACATGTCTACCATCTTGGCTCTAGTCCACCCAGTTCAGTCATACTGTGTCTTAACTAACACTAAATTTGCCCAATCTTACTTTATCTTGAATTTCAGTCTTTTTGGAACATTTCTTGTTCAACATTACAGACATTATGTCTTTAGCATTCAGATATCTTTGTCGAACAAATGGCTTATTTATTCACGTTGTTTTGAATTAATCACACATTATTTTGTAGTTTCAAGATTTTAGTGGTATGGAGTTTGGAGCTGGTCAGTTTTAACATAAATCAGGTCTGGATATGGCCAGAATAAATGCTAAAGGGTTAATCTTTAACTGTTCAAGTTGACTCCCTAATCTGCTGTGGCCTACATAGGTTATAGGTTCTATTCTGGTGCTAAATAATCGTGAAACCTTCAATGCTCTTACATATAGACCATGCTCTATTATATATCAGCTTACACACATTTCCAAGTATTCATTAAAACAACATATTCCATTTATTCTTGCATCTTTGTACAGTTCACTTCTATCAATCTCCTCACACATAATATCACTATCAGCATCATACTTT
>NC_043002.1:117231626-117238410 GCF_006345805.1 Octopus sinensis | reverse complement strand
ATTGATTATTTAACCAGCACATTAAACAAACGATCGATTAGTTGGTTGGTTGGTTGGTTGGTTGGATATTTAACCAATTGGCTAACAATAAAGAAGTGGAATTGAACCTGTGTGTGTGTTATTATTATTAACGTAATGAGTCTCCCGAGACACAACAAAATACTTACATATACGCACACACATATATAGAAAGGTAGACAGACTGACAAACACACACACATATAACAAAAGCCTGGAGTGTTTTTACTCTTTTACTTGTTTCAGTCATTTGACTGCGGCAATGCGGGAGCACAGACTTTCGTCGAGCAACTCGACCCCAGGACTTATTCTTTGTAAGCCTAGTACTTATTCTATCGGTCTCTTTTGCCGAACCGCTAAGTTGATAACCGATGCTGGTGTGTACCAGCATCGGTTATCAAGCGATGTTGGAGGAATAAACACAGACACACACGCACACACACACATATATATATATATGCATATACATATATTCGACGGACTTCTTTCAGTTTCCGTCTACCAAATCCACTCACAAGACTTTGGCCGGCCCGAAGCTATAAAAGACACTTGCCCAAGGTGCCACGCAGTGGGACTGAACCTGGAACCATGTGGTTGGTAAGCAAGCTTCTTACCACACAGCCACTCCTGTATATAAATGACTTGACTAAATTAAATAATTTATGAATAAACTCTTCTGTCTCGTAGTATTTTCTTTTCATATAGGTACTTTGTGACAAGAACTTTCAAATTATAGAGACTAGTGGAAAGAAATTTGGATTATAATACACGAATTCTCTTCGCAGTTTTCTATCTTAGCGTATAAATACTGACTATGTGTCATGTAATTTAAATGTAAGTTTCACTATAGGCAGATGTTTATAACGTGACTGTGTGTTCCAAGCAATCTTTTGGCTCTGGACACATGGTTTGTTCTATGTGAAAAACAAAACGTTGGAACATGAGAAACCACGAGAAAAACCATGAAGATTGATGCAAAGAGTGGAATGAGATTTAAGAATGCATAAAATTGGAAAAAACAAAGGAAAGGAAACAATGCTTAATTTTATATATATATATATATGTATATGCATTTCACACACACGTACACACACACACACACAAACACACACCACACACACACACACACACACATATATGAAACACCACACAATACAAATTCTTAATTTATTGAAGTTATATTACCTCTGAGAGATGAGTGCACAAGTTCTGAGTGACAACCGAGACCAGATCCAGAGAAGAAAGGGAAGCAATCTAAGGAATGATGAATTACTCAGAGTGGACACGCCATTTAGGAGAAGGCGGTTTGATTGTATGGAAACAAGACAACGACCGTGGACTATGTTTCTACCCCGAAATGTGACATCAAAACAGCAATTGTCATAACTTGTGAAATTTAGAGATATACAAATATAATGAAAATATGTCAAGCATAAGATAATTCGCATAATTTAAATATAACATGAATTAAGAGAGATACATTAAAGTGATCAATAACACAAAGATATTTAGAAAATGGGAGAACTAGAATGAAACATGCAAGGGAGAGAAAGAAAGTAAGGAAAGAATACAAAAAAATACTGGATTAGCATTAGGAAACGGAGTGAAGACACGTAGATTGTTGTGATCATAATGGTATAAGGTTGGTTAGATGGTCAAATGTCTGAACGCCTTTAGTATGATTCATTGATCCTGAGATAAGTAGACGAGAGAAAAGAAGAGACATTTATGTAACCTGGTTTGAACACATACATATAAGACCATACACACACTTTCGTAACAAATACGCACATGCATATATACATACGTACATTTGTACGTACGTACACACATATACATAACACATGCACAATCATAATAAACACACACACATAAACGTATAAGTAAAAGAAATATACCAAAAAAAGGTAATAAAAAGCGATAAGGAATTGAGCAAATTTGTCAGTATAAATACCTCCAAGCATAAGCACATAGATATAGACATGTATCTATACTCGCATATATATATATATATAAACTTATACACAAATGCATATGTTTATTCATCTCATCCACTACTCTGCCACATACACATATATTCGTCATATATATTATTTATATTATTATATGATTGAACACCACGCATCCTCTTCTAAGTATACTCACATATACTCACATATATATACATATACTCACACACACATTATATATATATATATATATATATATATACTATATATATATACATAGACATGCACACACATATAGATATATATACACACACACATATTCATGTGTGCGCATATATCTATGTGTGTGTGGTGCGTGCTGTTTGATTATCTGTCATCTCACACGACTTTTCCTCCTACAGAACCTCCGATATGCCACTCCTTGGAGAGCTTGACGGGTCACTTAGTATTCATGAAGCGTAAGAGCGACTGACAAGGAACGGAAGGTGATCATGCTAGAAATCGACTGAGCAGACGCACACGCACGCTCACAGACATTATTTGCGCGCGAGCGTACATATACGTGTATACGCGCGCGCACGCACACACACACACACACACACACACACACACACATAAATGATTCAATTTAATGTTTTCTTACTCTTCTGTTTTGTTTCTCACATTGTAACAGTTTCCCTTTCTGTTTTTACTTTACTGTTTTTACTTTCTCCATCAGATATTAGTAACAAGTAACAGTTTTTGCGGGAAATTGATTTGTCAAAACAACTGGTTTTAATTAATTTCAGCGCGTAGACAAGTTTAGCAGGTGCGAGTTCAAATTACGATCAAACATAGAAATTGATTGCAAGTAATGTTTCCGTCACTAGTACCACTAATAGTGCGGACTTTCCGCACGCAAATATTTTGATTGTGTTTACAACTATTTTCGCAGACTTTCCAAGTGCTGGCAGGGGGAATGAACTTTTCAGTTTTGCTAAAACCTTGTGGGGATCTCAACAGAAAGTCACTTGGCCTGAATAACAACAAACACACCAAACATTTTTCAAGTTTAATTTCCAAGATCTGTGAAGAAACTTAAAATCAGTGAAAATGGCTATCTCAGTTACAAAAGATGAGAACTAGTAAATGGAGATTTCCAAACCTTGCTTGGACAGCAGAAATTAACAACAAATGGAGAGTTCTCCACTGCCCACTCTTGATCAAGAACTTTAAAAAATACGGCTTCCCTCATATTAAGAACATTGAAATCGATAATAAAATATTTGGAAAACCTTAACCCTCAGACAAGGGAAGCTATCTCTTTTGTTACTTTTAGAGGGTCCAGTGTCAAGAAGCTGGAATTTACTTTCTTGATATCATGGTGGAACTGGAAAGACATCCTTCATCAGTCTATTGCTTGCCAAAGTCTGTAAACATTAATTATGTCAATTACAGCTAATTCTTCAAGTATTTCTGAAACACTCTTTCTGAGGAGCCATACACCATATTCTGCTTTCGTACTCTTCTTAAACTTGGACAGAAAAAATATGTACGTTTTTGCAACATTGTCAAGAATTCTGTGACCTGACGAGTTCATGAGATATTCTGAATAATTATTTAGGATGAACGTATAACAGCACTAAAGAGGGCTGTGGAGACACTGGGCAGTTTACTGCAGGACCTGTATGAAAATAGGTCTCAAAAAGTAGTGGTGTCGCATCAGCCTGCTAGTGAAACCAAAAGGAAAACAAAGGAATGAAATTCATGCATGCCTGAATTCAGCATCACTTTTGTCCAAAGTTAAGAATCATGAAACTGTTTACAATATGAGAGTCAACTTTTCTGGAAATGAGCCGTCTGGTAACTTCTGTAAAAATTTGTTAAATGTTGATGAAAGAAAATTTACTTCAACAATAGTAATTCCCCAAGTTTCTATATATTCAATAGTAGATGAATTAATATCGAAGTTATTCTTCACCAACTTCGTAAAGTAACGCACCACTATGGGTAAAACAACGTCAACTGACACTTGTTTCAGGCACTTCCAGGAAATAGTCATATCTACAAATTATAATAGACACTGGTGTGGGTCAAGAAGAAATAGTTCCCTCTCTTGTAGAATTATAAAATTCACTGGAATCTTCAGATTTAATACCAGACAGACTTCAGCTAAGAATCATCCCTAATAATGCTACTGCGGAATTCAGATCAGCGACATAACTGCCGCTGGACAAATGGTTAATTTATAAAATCATTAACACAACAAATCTCACAAGGTGTACCAAATATCGAGCATAAAATGCTACCCAGAATTCCTCTGATAACAATATGTGCGCCTTTTGACTTGGAATATTCTTGTTTCCAGAACAATCAATATATTCGAAGATGAACTGCATTTTGAGGTAAATTGTATGTAGGAGCCTCAAGAATTGCAAGTGTCCATAATCTCTTTTATTTTTTCATCACAGTAAAACGAAGAACAATATATATTCCAAAGTGCTTTATGACAATTGTAAGAATTCTCAAATCCATGAAGGCTATAGATTTAGCAATATATAAGCTGGTTCTCGTTGCAATTTTTAATATAATTTATGTATCAATGCAAGCATTTCAGTTACAATATTTGACTGCCTGGATTTTTTTTCTCGGCACACCGGGTTCCGCTCATTCTAAGAATGATTTTATTTCTATAAGTAGTTTAATTCCCAAGTCTCCAACTACAACAAATTTTTCACATTGTCTTGAGAATCAAAAAAGATCTTTTATAAATGATAATATATAAGGGTTAATAATAAACTAATTTGAAATAAACTGCTTCATACACACACGTATATTTATACAGAAATATACATACATTCTTTTATCCTTCTTTTATTCTTTCATCGGTTTCAGCTCAAAGCTGCGCCTATGCTGGAGCATCGCCCTTCTGCTACACTGTTATTATTGAGAGCCTCCTCTGATATGTGGCATTTGGTGAAAAGGGTGTTTGATGTCGCTGCCCTCATTTGCGCCCCCTGCCGCGAGGTAGGTTCATCTGGGACTCTCAGCAGGAAAACATCCAGTTTTGTTTGGAAAACGCCTACATTCACTTTGTGTAGGTCTCTCAGGCTCTTTGGGAGAATATTAAAAAGCTGTGGGCTCTTGAAATCCAGGCTGTTACAGTAACTGGTCCTGAAACGCGACGGCAGTGTTAGGATCTTTGACATTGTGCAGTAGTTTTCGATGCTAAAATTTAGCACGATCCCGTCCAGATGAATATTACAGCAAATCTCTCCTGATTTCGCTCTAGGGAGTAGAGTCTTAGCTGTTCCAGCTTTTTCAAGTAGCTGAGCTGTTGCAATGAGACAATCTTTGTGTAGCTTCGCTGGATTGCTTCAAGGTCCGCTGTTAATTTTACACTGTGGGGTGACCATAGAAGGGAACAGTTGTCCAAACGTCTGAGGACGAATGTCTTTCAGAGTACCATCATGGTTTCCTTCTCTCTGGTTCTCAAGGTCCTCAGAATCCATATCAGGATGTGTAATTACATACGTGAACTCACGCCTAGACACAGAGTGGTTTCAGCAATTAAGCATTTAAATGATATATGAATTTCTTTTTTTTAGTTTTATGTTGTCAGTATTTTTACATATCAGTATTACAATTCTTGCTATTTTGGTCAGAATATCATCTGATATATGTACTATGTTTATATATTTTGGAAAATTATTATTACCAAAAGATGAGAGAATATTCATTATCCTAAAACTGGCAAAATGTATCAGTAATCTAGATTAATTGCATTGGATAGACTAACTCTCCTGAAACCCTTGGGTTGTGACAGCCAACGAGGTCACAGGACTTGGGAGGTTTAATGTACACATTGGAGAAGTAACTGAAGGTTCTAGTGAGAAGATAGGAGGCGAGGGAAATAGTAGGAAAGAGGTATGATGAGAACTCATTAAAGTGGTCAAATGAAAAGGGACATCTTTTGTATATATATATATATATATATATATATATATTAATATATATATATAGATACATATATATACATACACCACACAATATATATATATATAATATATATATATATATATATATACATTACACAAACCACACACCTACATATGGAAATCTACTCAAAATCCAAGTGACTTTTGACCTCAGTTACCTTCCCATATTCTCTTCAAGTACATGCAAAATTTGTTGATGATATTTACTGGAAATGCACTAGTTGTTTAATATGTTTCACAGTCATAAAACAAAACAGGCAAAAGGCATCCTTTGAAAGCATGATGTAGAGAGTTTTTTTTTTAGAGAATAACCTGGTAGGTTAAACCAATATGACGTTAGATGAACAGTCATTTTTTTTTATACTCAATTATCTTTGGTAATTTTTATATATAGCATAGTAGTGTTGAGCAAGCTATAATTTCCTTTTATTATGGATGTCGTAGATCTTATCCATGTATAGGTATTGCTTATTTATATAAATGGTCCACTAAATTACTTTAAAAAATTACTTGACTTGTTTGGGGAAAATTTATTCACAGATATATTGTATAATCATTAATTTACTTTGAGGTTGATACATTTTGTATAAACACTATGTTGGTGTTATCCCGAAAACGACAAAGAACACATATATAAGTATAGTAGTGTAGATGGCAAAAAGTCTTACAAGGTAAGGGCTTGTAGGTTTTGATTTGCAGGGAAGACAGCTGATCTACGGTTATCATCAAGCGACCGTTAAAAGCATGTATCCTATTTTCAGATTAGCTGTTAGAAGGTGAGAACCTTGAAAAATAATGAGTCATCTGCCGAAAGAAAAATTGCTTTACTTTCTACAGGGT
>NC_043002.1:117206626-117226626 GCF_006345805.1 Octopus sinensis | reverse complement strand
ACGTGACTGACACAAGTAACAGAACGAATAATAGAATTGTGATAAATTTAAGCTACGAGCGCACTTACACGCAACACACACACACACACACACACACACACACACACACACACACACAGACACACACACATACTCACACACACACATACACACACACACACACTCACACACACACACATACACACACACTCACACACACACACACACACACACAAGTACGACGGGATTCCGTCTACTATATTCTCTTAAAAAGTATTGGTCGACACGGGGCTATAATTTAAGCACTTATTCAAGGTGCCGCAGATTAGGACTGGTCCCAAAACCAAGCGAACCTCTCAACTGCGCTGCCTGAATATCTTATTAAAGTTTGTGTATCATATCTATAATTATTGGAATTACACAAAGAGAGTTACTAGTACACTCAGACTAGTATCGATCGGTACCAGTTTGATTCAAAGAATTTGTAAAACAAGTTATACCTCGCATATTTGTAACTACTTGCTTATTCTGTGTGCAAATTTTAAGTAGCAGCTTTTCGCTAGCTTTTATTTTCCGTTTCAATCTATCTCCCAGTGCGTTCACAACACTTGGTAGACGATACAAATATCACGTCGCCTTTCGCCCCGGACTTTACTCTGTCATACTTCGGCCACAAATTAGATGTCAATAATGAATGAGTTGTTTCAATTTTGTGGAAACAGTTCTGCTGTAGCGTGTGTCTTGTCTAACCGACAAACGAGCAACGAAAAGTATCATGAGTGATCATTTTCTGAAGCATCCCTTAAACATCATTCCAGTCTAAATGCAGAATTGTGTTCGACGCTGAATGTTCTAACACACACACACACACAGAGTAAAATTTGATCTTCATTCACTGACAAACTTCTTTTGTTAAAACAAATGCTAATTCCGTAAAATTATTGTGTGAAGACTTTTCAGTAAAATGTGATATTCTTTACTTTTGTAAAGCTCACTTTGTGAAAACACACATATTTTTACTGTCAAACATTTTTACATGAAAATATACTTCTTTTTAACCCCACTCTTATTTTATCTATCTATCTATCTATCTATCTATCTATCTATCTATCTATCTATCTATCTATCTATCTATCTATCTATCTATCTATCTATCTATCTATCTATCTATCTATCTATCTATCTGTCAATACATTGTGTGTGTATGTGTGTATTGTGGGCGTGCGTGTGTGTATGTGTGTGTAATGTTTCCTGATGAAATAAATTTTTCAGAGATGAAATACTTTTTAAAGATATTTTCATCTACATTAAATTTCAACCGTTTTGTAATGAGCACGAATAAAATCATAATTATTTCGAACCTAAGAGAAGTAACGTTATTATCTACCTGACCAATGTATATACTTAGCAATAAAACATCCGATGACAGCCATATTTGAAACCAATGGAAGTAAAGTGTGGATCTAAATATGAAGAAAACAGTTACTCTCGAACGATGAGGTTGATAACATGGAAAATATAATCATATTTACAATAACTATTCTCAGATATTTGATAGATTTTTAAAAATTCTGATTTGAACTATAGGAGGTGTAACTATCTGTGTTTTCTGTGTTAGCGAAAGGCAATAAAGATTTGCTTTTCATTAAGTGATAATTCCCACCAGCCAGCCAGCCAGCACATCATTATTTTGTCCGCTTTATGACATTTCTTTTCATGTCATTACTTTCTAATTATGCATATAAAATTTTGTTTTATGAAATAGGATAAACTTGAAAACAGAAGAAAAAAATCCATAGAAGTGAATCCATTCTATCTGATATAAAAGTAAACGTTAAACATATGTCAATAGTAATGCGCTAGTAAGAAATGGTTAAGGAAGTGAGTAACTGACACTTTATAATTACGCACACCAGTATTGCTTTTGTGCAACATGGTGTTTGTTTTTAATGAAGGCACAAAATTTACGCGAGCTTTTAAACAAAATCAACACAGAAAATCAATACATCGCAGTCATACTAACGAAGTCTTGTCTCAAATCACTCTTCAAGAGGAATTGAATTTCAAACTTTATTGGAGACTTGCACAGGAAATTGTATACTGACGTCACTAGGTCATGTGTCAATTTCATTGTGTTATTATGTATTAATGGCAAAAAGAACCTTATAGATTTTTCAATAGGTTTAGTAATATCTGGGCACATGAAATTTTTTTGAAAGCGAAGCATAAACGCTACCATGCTATGCGAAACATTTATACATATATACTAAATAATACTTAGAAATACTAGAAATTGTGGAATATATAACAACAACGAAAGACGAGAGATAAATTGTTTAGACTTCAAAGATTCAAATATATGTAATCAATATATGTACACTTTTCGTAACAAACTCCAGGATTCATGCAATATTTGTATTTCCGAAAAATGACATGAACAGCTCTATTTACAAAAATATAAATAAATAAAAGGATAGTTTTTATATTCAATCTCAAGAGATCCACGATTCAGTTTCACGATAGGAATAAGAGCACCAATATTATACATACATATTAGATTTTTAGCAAAATTTAGATTCAGATGAATATGGTACTTAAGTTAAAGGCACCAGAATTTGGTATGTTATTATCCATATCAATCAAATGGGGTGATTATAATCAAAATAAGCAACAAGGATATGCAAGGTAGTGTAGTACAATCGTTTCATGCTACTTTATTTTATTTAACAATGTAAGTATTACATCAGTTTTAAAATGAAGAGCAATCTTCAGCCACAGATAGAATTTTTTTAATTAAATAGACAATGTACATTTTTATACTCATCTCATTTAACAACATTGCAAAGATGGTAGATATATAGACAGAGAGGTTAATTTCATCAATAAGAACATAGTAGTAGAATGTCCTCCATCTGCAGATGGATAAAATATCTGCTGATGGAGAAGGACCATCTTTGTAATGTTGTCAAATGAAATGAGTATAAAAATGTACATTGTCTATTTAATTAAAAAAATTCTATCTGTAGCTGAAGATTGCTCTTCATTTTAAAACTGATGTAATACTTACATTGTTAAATAAAATGAAGTAGCATGAAACGATTGTACTACACTACCTTGGATGTCCTTGTTGCTTATTTTGATTATTAGATTTTTAGTATATCCTTAAGAGAATGTTTATAACATCTTTATTCATTAAGGTTTAGGAAATGAACAGCATTTGCTGACAGTTTATCCATGAAAACTGTATATTAATTTCCAAATAATCAGTTTTCCGCTACACAAGTGTTGCTGCTTCTCCTGCTGCTGCTGCTACTACTACTACTACTACTACTACTACTACTACTACTACTACTACTACTACTACTACTACTACTACTTTTTATGAGCTCCAAGTGAAGCATTAAATATAATGGATGTTGTAATGAACATGTGCTTTACAAAACATGTGTTGCTGGACAAACGTTACCTAAAAGCAAGGGGAGGGTGGCGACTTTATACAACAAATAGATTAAAAATTTAACAAAGCCTGAAATAAATATGAAAGAATCATAAAATGTAATAAACTAAAGCAAGATATAATTAAATTTGAAAAGATTTGATTTTATAAGGTTATTATTTTTACGCCCCCGATGCTAGCGTTTGTATCTTTTGTTGTTGGATATGAATGTATCGGTTACAAAGCGACTTTATAACGCAACATTCCTACACTACACTCACAATAGACAAAGGCACTCTGTACGCACCCTCTAGTTATGCCGCTAAACTCTCGCATCAGTAATATGGTGTTAGGAAGTGGGTGGAAAGGAAAATCAAAACGAAAACTGAGTGATAGTCAGGTCACAATTGCAGATTTCAAGAGAATTCGGATATATAAGTATCATGATTTATATGTTAAAAAATAAATAGATAATGTTTCCTGGAATTGGGTAATATTGCTTAGGAGCGACTGGAATGGACTCTTGAACGCACGGTGAGGTTATGAAGGAGGTGTGCAAAAGCATCGAAATCCTTTCCGGGTAGTCTCTTGTTTCTGACAGACATCAATTGGATTTTTAAAATGTTTCAGTGTATATTTAAGCAAAATCGTACGGCATTATCCAGATAGTATCGAGTAATGTGTTTATCAAAAATTGGATCAGGAAACTATAGCGAGTCCGTGATTTCAGCCAACTGGTTACGCAGCCCACAATCTTGTAATCTCCATATAGAACCCAAATAGGAAGCATAGATTAGGGCTCGGTCACCGGAAGCTGAAAGTGTGATTCTCGACGTGGAACGCCCACGCTATCAGATTAGAAGTCAAACTAGAGTTGAGAGTGAGATCATCATTCACTTGTGGTTGATTTCTTTGGAGATGGTCATTAGAGTACAACTGATAGACTATAGTAACAATATATTAAAGGATGAACTAGTTAGCAAATTAAGAGAGACCATGAACATTTTAGATGCGAAAGACGAAAGCTAAATCAAAGCTAAGTCGCATGCTCTTTGAATCGTTCAATGGGTCTGAATAACAACAGCGGGACGTGATAACAAAGTTAGATATGTGAAGGATTACGATAGGTATATGCCATTCGACTCCAGGCATACGTGTGCAGTTTTCCATCGTCAATTTGGTGACCGTTGTGGAGTAAAGTGTCTACTTTGATGACCTACTGCAGATTTCAGTAGAAATGGTCCCCGACTACTGAGATACAGTTTGCAGAAGGGTATTTGTGCGAGGGCAGAATCACCGCTTTGAATAGTTCTTTTCGAAGCTTTGTACATGTCTGACTTGTTCAACTTTCTCTTATCACTGACAATATACTAAATCATTCCTAGCTGCATTCGGTGGGCCTGATGGCACTGATAATGAAAGTTGCGAGCTGTAGTGGTATCATCGAACTCAACTGAACGCATAGTGTAAAGACATTGGCAAAGTGACTGCAAAGAGGTTGTGCTTGTCGGTAGAGCGATTAGAATACAGCAGAGGTGTGCAGATAAACTTGGATCAATCTAAGACTTTGGCAACTGTCCTCAGTGTAGTCAATTTCTTTCGGGTTTTCAGAGGTTGCATCACTTAAATATGGAGAGGCTTCTTTTCGGTGATCCCAGTAAAAAGCCACCTGTCGGACCGATTTTAAATTTCATTCATTGGCCCTACAAACTTTTGGCTCTCGGGTCACTATGGTAGAAGCTGGTTGTTTTGAGAATAGTCCATGCAGATTATGACGCGGGAAGGCTGCGTCGACATACCTGATGTATCGAACACCACAAACATCGAGGTGGCCAACATCATGCTGAAACCATAAAAGGTGATAATAAATGCATTTATCAAACCGAACAAGTCTCTGAGCTTGCAATTCAGCAGTTGGAGAGCTGTTTTCACTTATACAGTTATCCTTAAATGTCCATTACTATTATATATACTTAAGTTTATGTATGGTTGGAGGCCAGATAGAACAACACTGTGGTGATGACGCCCAACGGGGCAGAAACAGCTGCAAAATTTTTTTTTTTCTTAACGTTATATCAATTCGCAAGTTTCGTTATTGATTCCTCGAGGTTTTTCTCCCTACTCAGTTGGAGTCGGTTACAAAATCTGTTAGGTTTCACCTTATGTACCCTCCAAGCGAAGATAATTTCAATAAATCAAGAATTTATATACTATGTAGTGTACTCTTCTTTGTCTTCATGCCTCACACCTATATTTGTATAAACTTATACATAAATGCGCGCGCACAACACACATATAACTGCATATATGTGTATATATATATAATATATATATATATATATATATATATATGTCTGTATATATATGTTTATATATATGTTTTATATATATGTTTATATATATATATATATATATATATATATATATATATATATATATATATATACAGTTGGTCAAAAGTCACCTAAGGGTAAGTAACAATTATTTTATATGAGACTTCGCTATTAAATAGACAAATGTTGAAAAAGTCAAAACGGCGATTTTAACTCACAGCATTTAATTATTAAACATTTATAATTGGAACGGATAAAATTAGATATTAAGTATTTATGGAATTTTGATTTACTGTCGGGTGACTTTTAGCCAAACCTGTATATGTTATGTGTGTGTGTGTGTATGTATATATATATATATATATACACACACACATATATCAATATCTATCTATCTATCTATCTATCTATCTATCTATCTATCTATCTATCTATCTATCTATCTATCTATCTATCTATCTATCTATCTATCTATCTCTCTCTCTCTCTCTCTCTCTCTCTCTCTCTCTCTATATATATATATATATATATATATATACTCTTTTACTCTTTTACTTGTTTAAGTCATTTGACTGCGGCCATGCTGGAGCACCGCCTTTAATCGAGCAACTCGACTCCAGGACTTATTCGTTTGTAAGCCCAGTACTTATTCTATCGGGCTCTTTTGCCGAACCGCTAAGTAACGGGGACATAAACACACCAGCATCAGTTGTCAAGCAATGCTAGGGGGACAAACACAGACACACAAACACATATATATATATACATATATACGACGGGCTTCTTTCAGTTTCCGTCTACCAAATCCACTCACAAGGCTTTGGTCGGCCCGAGGCTATAGTAGAAGACACTTGCCCAAGGTGTCACGCAGTGGGACTGAACCCGGTACCATGTGGTTGGTAGACAAGCTACTTACCACGCAGCCACTCCTGCGCCTATATATAGCGTGGAACAAGAATAGTGTTATTGGACGCTCAGGAAAGGGAAGAAAGAAGGGGGATTTAACGTTTCGAGCGGAGCTCTTCGTCAGAAACATAGAAAAAGGAAAGATCCAAGGAAGGGAAGACGGAGAAAGAAAATCACCAACGATACACACGCGGTCACATATATATGCATATGGATGTGTATATATGCATTTATATTTGAAAGAATGAGTAGAGATGGCTATTTTGAGGGAATACTTTTTTATTTTAATCTTAATAATAATGTTTACAGTGAGTTACTAAGATATGAGTTTCAAGCTTAACAGCTTCTTTCAAAAATATATTTAATACTGTACCAAGAACTTTCTCTTTATTATTCTCCTATGCATTTACACACACACACGCGCGCGCACACACACACACACACACACCACACACACACACACACACACACCACACACACACAAATATTCCATATATGCATACATATGTCTGTGAGTGTATGTTTACAATTGCAATTATTTGAGTTTCAATTTATTAAAAAAAATGTATGAGTTACTGGTGAGTAGCTGTAAGCGCCTGGTGACTGATGTTTATGGTTCGATTTTCGTTCGAACCATTTCACCTCAAAATATAATATTTTAGAATTTGAACTTCGTCAATAAGCATGATGGAGGTCATGGAATCACGAACTCTGTCATACTGAATTAATTACTTCTGACACATTAACGATATTATGGGATTATATGAGTTCATTTTCTCGCATCCTTTAATGCTATATATTCCATAGAAAAGTGCTCTAGTCAATTAAATATTCAAGTGATACAGACAGTATTTTGTAACAAGAACACCAGACAATATAATTCAACATGTCATTAATTCATTCAATGGCAAAATTCTCTTCTTGAATTTGCATAATCTTTTATCTTTTTGTTGGGCAACGATCATGATGGGGGAGAGGGAGGCGCCTTGAAAAGCTTAGTTGAATAAATCGATTTCATTATTTACATTGGACGGATATTTGTCTTCATCTTTGTTGTTAACACAACGTTTCGGCTGATATACCCTCCAGCCTTTATCAGGTGTCTTGGGGAAATTTCGAACCTGGGTTCTCATTCCTAAGGTATTTTTAGATGTTATTATTATTATTATTATTATTACTGTTGTTCAGGTCACTGTTTGGAATCGAACTCGGAATATTGGGGTTAGTAGCCCACGCTCTTAACCACTAAGCCATATGCAATTATGGAGTGAATTTTAGGACTTATAAATCTAATATTTTTCTATCCTTCCTTAATGCTGCTCATATCTGCACTCGGTCTGCTTAGGAGGTTGTTGTGTCATAGCATATGTGCTTCTTTTAATTTTCGTATTTTCTAGTGGTGTTCTCTGTCTATCATTTTAACTTCATCCCACAGTGGGGAGATGGTCTCTATATTTCCATACATGATCAGCTATACCCGATTTATCAATACCTCCTCATGTCACAGCTTTGCGATGTTCGTCTACCCTTGTTTTGAGGGGGCGGCATGTTTCGCCTTTGTATTACCTACCACAGATGCATGGAATGGAGTACACGCAGTCTTTGGTCATATTCTCTTCTATTGGTGGTTTTACTCGAAGAAGATATTTGTGAAGTGTTGTATTATATTGCCAAGTGTTGTAATACTGTCCTGATGAGGAAAAATATCCGTCGAATGTAAATAATGTAAATAATGTACAAAATTCCTCATCTCTTAAATATAGAACTGTAAATCGATCTCAGTAATTAACTTTTAAGTCTGGTACTTATTCTACCATTCTCCTTTGCCGAACTCCTAAGTTACGGGGATGCAAAGAAACCAAAACCGGTTGTCAAATGGTATGGAAGGGGAGAAAGACAAACACACACAAGCTTTCACACATGAAAGCATTGCTTAATTCAAGAACACAGAAGACACGTGCTCAAGATGCTGTGCAGTGGAACCGTGAAGAGGGAAGGAACCCCAAATTACGAAGCACATCATTATATGCGAATTATGTCAGACATTAAGCTATATGGAAATAAATTCAACGTAAGTAGGCGATGATCAATAAATACATTCTCATAAAATATTGGGTTCAAATTTTGGCACAAGGCTAGCAAACTCGTGAGAGGGTTTTAAACGGTACTTATTCTACAGACCTCGAAAGGATAAAATGCCAAATCAACCTCGGTAGTATTTGAACTCTGAACGTAAAGACGGATGAAATCCGCAAAATATTTTGCCTAGAGTGCTAACTATTCTACCAGCTCACCACCTTACATTCTCATAATTTATTGATTTCAAAGTTTGGCACATTGGTCAGCATTTTTGGGGAAGGGGTCAAGTCGATTGCATCGACCTCAGTACTTAAGTGGTACTTATTTTCTCGACCCCGAAAGGATGAAAGGCAAATTTAACCTCGGAGGAATTTGAACTCAGAACATGAAGACGGACGAAACGCTGCTAAGCATTCCGCCTTTCGTGGTAACGATTCTGCCAGCTCGCCACCGTATATTCTCATAAAATATCAATATGATATATAAGACGGGGTAGCCTAGTGGGTAGGCTGTTGTACTCACGATCGCTACATCGTGGGTTCGATTCCCTGACTGGGCGCTTCATTTTACGTTGCTCCACTCCCTCTTATGATCAGGGTGAGGGGGGGATATTTGCCTGCTCGTCCAGCCTGCGAGGTGGCGTCATTTGAAGGCAAAACAATGCCAAAGCACATTGGGACCAGCGATGTGTAACAACATCTGATAGCCTGGACGGTCACGTGATCACGTGATGGGATAAGGCGGCGAGCTGGCAGAAACGTTAGCACGCCGAGCGAAATGCGTAGCCGTTTTTCGTCTGCCGTTACGTTCTGAGCTCAAATTCCGCCGAGGTCGACTTTGCCTTTCATCCTTTCGGGGTCGATAAATTAAGTACCAGTTACGCTCTGAGGTCGATATAATCGACTTAATCCGTTTGTCTGTCCTTGTTTGTCTTCTCTGTGTTTAGCACCTTGTGGGTAGTAAAGAAATAGGTATTTCGTCCATCTTTAACGTTCTGAGTTCAAATGCTGTCGGAATCGACTTTACCTTTCATCATTTCGATCGATAAAATAAGTACAAGTTGAACACTGAGCTCGAAATTGCTGGCCTTGTGTCAAAATTTGAAACTAATATTAATGTGATATATATATAATGGGTGACTTGTTTATTTTAACACCCCCACCGCACACACAAACCCAGACCCACACACACACGCACACACACACACTCAACCATATAGATAAATAAATCGATAGACAGATAGCTAGCTAGCTAGATAAATAGATAGATACATATAGCTATATACACATGGGAATAAAAAATGTTAACACGGGGATTAACCATTTTATACCATGTATGCAGCACGCAGCATACATAGAGGTGATGTTTGAGTATTTATCAAACAAATAAAGTGACATTATTGATATGCGAGCTGGTCGAATATCAATGCCGAGCAAAATGCCGAGCGCCATTTCTTCCAGCTGTTTACACTTAGAATTCAAATTCGGCCGAGGTCGACTATGCCTTTCATCCTTTCGGGGCCGATAAAATAAGCACTTACCCCAAATCTCAGATCATGTGACTGAAATAGAAATGATTATTTATAAACAATCATTTTAACTTTTTGTATATCTACGAACAAATGCGTCAAGGCAGCTTCCCTTTGTTTTTGTTATAGCGGCGGGTTGGGAATAAAGGCAATTTGGTTGCTATTTCCAGTAGATCGTGCGAATAAGTAGGGCTTCCTACTTCCTTACAATATTATTCACGGAAAAAGCAAAACAAAACAAAACAAAACAAACAAACAAAGAAAAAACAAAACCCCAAACAAACAAAAACAAAACAATAACAAACAAAAGATAGAACAAAGAGAAAACGCGAAAAATCTCACTTAAACCTACATGAAAGAAATATAGCATTATTCTGGTTTATTTGCAAAAAGTATCTCTATAAATAAACAATGACAAAATCTCTCTGAATACATCTATAATTATGTATAAGTGGAGGGAGTAATAAAAGGTGTGTAATGAACCAAATTTGCTGTAAATTATAGTCAATATTTACTCTATATTGTTTGAACTAATTTATGCATGTAATTAATGGCCCGATATGTGACTGCTTACAGATATAAGTAGAAAGAAGTTAAATCTTAACTTTTGTTTTACGTGCAAATGGCGTTTCTGAATTATTTATTATCTAAACAATTCTTATTTTCTACGTCAGCCAGTGATTCAATCTTGAACATTTGCCTTATGATTTCCCCATTTCTAATTTGGAAATATACTGAAGGCTATGCTTTACTGATAAGGCGAAAAGACATCGCTGAAGTTGTCTCATAACTAAAACGAAATAACTAAAACGATGTTCGTCAATATTAAAGCGTTTTCCTCATCAGATTCTTATTTCTACAACTCTTAGTAAATTTAAAATAAATCCATCAAATTTATTTATTGTAAATTTTAGCTCACATTCGGTCATAATTACTGGCTCCATTTTATCTAACTTTATTTGAAATATAGATTTTTTTTTAACAAAAACCACATTCTTATGTTATCCGTATGAGATTATTGTTTTCTGTCTTTTTTGTTTTCAAATTTTGTGGGTAATTAATTTCTCACCAACGGCTACTATGTCTCAAATTCGATATAAAATGAAAGCAAAGGAGGTTTGCTTGCACTCATAAAGCTGACATAAACCTGACATGAAATAGAAAGAAAAGGTTCATTTGCACTCACACCATTGAAATATTCTGTTTTACTTCACACAAAAAAGATAGATTTCAATCGATATTTCTACGTATTTGTTGTTCTTTAATTTTATCGTGTGATAATCCTTTGTATTGATCTGATAATTAGAGTGGATGGCAAGCAGCATGCGGGGATTTGGGCAAGGGCATGATGAATAAGACAAACCACAAGAGAGAAAAGGAATAGGAAACAAAGAAGAAAAAGAGCGAGAAGAGACTGCTCCACATACATAAATTTGATGTTTCTCTATAATAGTATTGATCTCCATGTATATAATCTGTCGTTAAAGATTAATAGATATTCCGAAAACATAAGTAGGAGACCAAGCGGAGAGAATGAAAAATAAAGAGAAGCGGAGGAGGGGAGCTTATGTAAGAGAGAGAGAGAGAGAGAGAGAGAGAGAGAGAGAGTGAGAGAGAGAGAGAGGAGAGAGAGAGAGAGAGAGAGAGTGAGAGAGACAATATATTGCATATATGTACACGAACAAGCACACGTTTGTTTTTTTCTCATATGTATGTATATATGTATTCTATACATGTATACATATAATATATATATGTATTATATATATGTATATATATATATCTGTATTATATATGTATATATATATATATATATATATATATATATATAAAACAAAGAAGAGAAGACAAAATAAAAAGGACGGGGGAAATCCACAATCCATCATATTTGCTTCGCCCTCGGAGAAGAATTGTTTTAACGTTTCGGACAATATCCTTCTTCGCTCAGTAGAAATGGAAAAGATCAAAAATAAGAAAGGAAGAAAGCAATTAAACATTGCGATCAAGGTGGAAGCAACCACGTGGATTTGATTTAAATAAATGTTGTTTGTTGACTGACAAGGAACTTGGACACGGCTTCTGTAGATTGTTTTTAGATAGAAGAGCAAATATGATGGAGAGTATGTGTCTTTGTAAGCATTGGAATGGTCAGAGGCGCAGTCAAGATAGCGCCGTTGGGTGACAGAAACATAGACAAGACTTGGAGATTGTGTGTCGACTGAAAACCTTGAAGTTCTCCTTTCTATATCCGTTGTTCGAGAACTTTCCATTCTTTCTTACTTTTCAGCACGATCTCCTTACAGCTGTGTCTCCTGAGACATCAAGTATACTTGCTATTTCAATGTTGTATTCCTAAAAAAAAAAAAAAAAATGGGCTTTAGAGGTAACTTCAGTTTTGTTTGGCACCATTCATCAATGAGTACGACACCAAACCATTCATTGAGTATTTGCTAATCTTCATCTCCCTTAATTCTCTTGTTCTAGTGTTGTTATCGGATATCAGCAAAGGCAGGAGATTAGCATGAACTTAGGGACCATACTTTCTATTTACCTAGGAGGTAACACTGATCTTTTGCCTACAGACTTTCTTCTGCTATTTGCTCGGTTTGATCTCCGATTTTGTGTCTTTTAAGGAACCGCCTCCTGACTGGCTCTTCTGCCTCTGTTGGAATGGGTTGGTTGGCAAACAACGGACGTCTTTATGAACTACTTTCCTCTGACATAGTTAAAGGCTCGATGATTTCTTTAGTTTGAATCTCACCCTAACTTATTCAGAACCCTACGTGTACCACTCTTCCTTGTGGAAAGAACTGCTGTGCTGTCCATAAAAACCCCCTTAGAGATGGCGTTTCGTATCAATTTCCGAGATCTGACAGACCAGTACCACTCATTGCTACCTTCAAGATCACCTCCGTTGCTCGCATGAATAGTAGTGAAGAAATTGCACACCCCACTGCTATGATAACTTACAGATTTAGCCAGTATGTCGTAAATTCCTTTGTGGAGAATCGTATGGTGAAACCACGGTAGAACTTTTTCAATATTTCTCAGGTGTTCTTTAGGATAGGATGCATATCAAGAGCCTGTTGGATCACCTAGTTGATACTGATCCGTAGATATTCGCAAGTTTGAGCCACACGACATCGAGGTCCATTTTCTCTGCCTCTATCTCTCAGGTGTGTGTCTAGATTATTGAGACATGCAGCGTTCATCTAGACACTCCTGGGATACCTCCTTCCTGAACTAACACGTCCAGGTACTTATTACCTGTAAATTATTTACTTAGCTTTGTTACAACAACAGAAGTTTTCCTTTCAACAACCCAACGACTACTTGTCTGAACACATTGACGTTATATGACTTCTGTTTTATACACACCGCTAGCATACTTTGGTCAGCTCAAATAATGCACTGACTTTGACTTTTGTGATGAACTTTCATCACTTTACCCAGTATTGGTGGCTTGTTGAACATTTTCTCTGGCATTGCCGACCACAAAAGCCCCTGATTTTAAGTAGTGTCTCAGTATGAGAGCTGGAATACGTTTTCCTAAGATGCTGTTCCCGAGATACTTTGTTCACTGTGAATGTCCTAGATCGTGGCTACTCAAATAGTTTCCTGACAAACTGAAAGGAATCTCTGGCGAAATAATCCTGGCTGTTTTTGCTTTTATCTCCTGTCCTCCTTGCTGAATATTCTGAAGGCACTTTGATTTACTTTCAAGTCTTTCTAGAGCTTCTCTGAAACTTGAGTCTCATATTCTAGAACAGTCTTTATCTGCTCCTTAAGATTAACTTTCCTCCGGTTTCCACCTTTAGCAGATTTACATACAAGTTGCATAAAATATTTCTAAATGAGGCAAGTTTCTATTGTAGGATGTACTTTCCATCAGTTCGTCAGTTTGTAAATAATTTCATCTAATCTTTTCCACTTTTCGCTTGCGTTCCAACTTTCTGACGTTTGGTGTTAAGAGCCAGAAATAAATTTCAATCTGAAATTACAAGATAGATGTTCTGAGCACTGTCATTTAGAACAGGCTTTGGTTTTCCATTGCCTTCACTGCTAGCGCAGTACAAAGTTACTTATCTATCAAAGCATTCATACAACCATTTTTACATCCTGTGATCTTCATTCTACGATCACTAGAGAGTTTCATTATATAGATAGACGGAAAATCAATAAACTCCGGTAGGCAATTTCAGTTGTAATTCGATCGAGGACGATAGATTCATCATTCCCTTTCCCTTTCGGTGAATCCTGGGGGCATCTTTCATCTATGGGGATAGTTCTAAGTTGAGGAAATGAAAGTTCGGAAGCCAACTCACAAAGCTTGTTTTTCCCAATGTCATCCGGGCTTTTCTAAATGTCATGTGGGTTATTCCCAAAAGCAAGTGCTTTAGGCATGTATCCATAGTAAGAAACGCTTGCGAGAACTAAAATCATATTTGTGATGGATGTTAAAATGACTTCGCTACTAGACATTAGTTTTAAGCAAGGAAAATTATGCCTTCTGAAGTTCATTTCATTCTTCTTTGGCCAGATTCACTTGAAGCTCTTTTAAGCCGCTTCTGACCTTAAGTTTAGGGTTCTGGTCATCTTCACAGAAATTGAGAGCAGTTTCATGAGGTCATAGACATATTTGCCGAAAAAGCTCCTGGCTCTCACCTCCATGGCGACGATTGGGTTTGGAGATCAGATTCCTTCTCGGTTTATATGGTGTCTACACACACACACATACATACACACACACATACACTCACACGGCACACACACATACACGCGCGCACAGACACAAATACACATACACGTTAGACATTCACGGGAAGAACGGTGAGGGTAGCGTCGAAGTTTTGGCTCGCTAGCCTTCGACGGAAGAATTCAGTCATCATTTTTCTTGTAAAAGACTCATAACCATGTAATCTACAAAAACATGATGAGTGATTTAGTCAGTTTCATGTTAAAGTTTTTATAGAGTTGACACAAAAAGAAACAAACATTTTACATACATACATACATACATATATATATATATATATATATATATATATATATAACATATACGCATATATATATTCGTTGTGTGCAACAAAAGCAATATTAATTTATTATAGCAATATTTGTATCATAAAGGGAGAAACATGAAAGTACAATTAACTGTGGTATTCGTCTCGAGATGGCATCTCTTATAGACGTATAGCGTTAAAAACACTGATATATTTCTATATTTTTTGATACTATACAACTATGAAAGATACTTTCTCGAGACGAATACCACAGTAAATTAGGATCTCAGCGATGTATTGGCCTTAAGTATGATGCACAGATTGCTCTCTCTCTCTCTCTCTCTCTCTCTCTATGTTTATATATATATATATATATAATATATATATATATATATATATATATATATATATACATATATACATACATACGCACACACAAACATGCACAGCACAGCTTGAATCAGTTCTGAAAAAATTTAGATATAAGAAAGCCTTGTTGGGGGCAAAGTAAGAGTAAAGTAAACAGATTCCATCCATGCTTTTGAAGTGCGGTAAAGAGAGGGGGGAGTTTCCCTTATTCTTTTCGCTCAATAATAGCATAGGAAGAATTTGCTTAAATATTGTTTTCTTCATCCAGCCAAGCTTTGTAACACACACACACCACACACACACACACACACACACACACACTCACTCACACACACACACACACTCACACACACACACACTCACACATACACACACAAACACACACACACACACACACAACACTCACACACACACACTCACACATACACACACAAACACACACACACACTCACACACACATACACACACGCATCCACACACGCATTCACGCACTCATCCACGCACGCATACACAAAAGCACACACTTTTATGCTAAATGCATATATAGATATATAAGAGTTTTTTGTGTAATGAGATAAAAAACCAAGGCTGTATAGATAGAGCATTTATAGATAGAAGGTTTTACAGCTGTTTCTAGAATATTAATTAATAATAATATCCCTTCATCGGAGACGATGTGAGAGGAAAATATATATTTTTGATCCATCTATCTATCTATCTATCTATCTATCTATCTATCTATCTATCTATCTATCTATCTATCTATCTATCTATCTATCTATCTATCTATCTATCTATCTATCTATCTATCTATCTATCTATCTATCTATCTATCTATCTATCTATCTGTCTGTACATGTATATGAATACCTCGCATTTTGTAAATATTGCGTTTCTAAACATTTTCCCGAAATATGGAAGCCCGAATTGTAAAAATCATTTTCTATAGATTTTCATATTATCTACGTGAAACGCTTTCGGAAGGAAGGGTCCTTTAAAAAAAATATCACATTATCCACAAACAAGACAATTTCTAAAGTCACGCAGTGCAATATAAAGGCATAAAATCATGTGAAGAGAAATATGTTTGGAAATAAATAAAAATCGTAATGTCGTAACAATGTACCTCCTACCACAAAAGATGCTGACTTCTGTGTTGAGGAATGAGAGTAAGAGGCAGAACGAATAGCACGATCTTCTATCATGATCATGTTCAGCATGATCAACATCTGGTTGAATGGTGAAGAACATATCAAAAGTTGTTCGAATGTTTATGGCTCATAATTTCTTTGTAAAGCTCAATGTAGGAACTGAGTCCACAGTAAACACCTCATAATTTTTATCCATTCACGATTAGGGTTGTTATCAGCAAAACTTGCATACGTTTCTCTATATGTGCTAAACCTTTAGCAATACACGTTACAGTAAATTTAATTGGGGTTGGTAGAATTTCTGTATTCTCATCTGTATTCTTGTTCTAACAACATCAGTTCTTTGTTGCCCATGGGACACTATCAATTCAACCAAGTCATCCTTTACAATTTTTGCAAATTCTTCTTTTGCAAGTGCTTCAATATTGCTTTGATCCTGCTTGTGAAAAATATGTAAATTCATGGATGCAGTCTGGCCATATATTTTTCCATGTACCATTCAACGTTGAGTGTTTCACTTCAGGTAACGTAGCTGTTACCCATAACATCCATTTTGTTGAGCTACTTCCAGAAGTCTTTAACTGTAGGTTTATCCTCCATCCTAATGGCTTTCATAAACATTTGAAAGTTTCAGATAATATGCCTTAAAGTTAACTTTAACACTTTGATCCACTGTTTGGAACAAAAACTTGTTATTCTTGGGAATATACTATATTCTTTCATTGACTAAAAGGTGTAATGCTTTGTTGGAAATATTATGTCTAGTACCGTACCTTTGTATAGCAAGAACAAAAATTGTTTGTAAATAACTCTTCGAAGAGGTTATTACTCATTCATTCCTTCTAATGTGAAAGCCAAATCAGAAAGTGATTAAATCTTTCGTAGCCCTTGAGAGCCCTTCGATTTTCGGGACTTCATCTTACTAACGGCATTTCTTCTCTGAAGAAACGTCACACGACTTTTCCAAGATTTAAATCCTACTGTTGATTATTCTTCTTGAAAAATAACAATCCTGGCAGTAACGTTTTACCAGAAAATTTCGGTTTCTTCAACACTGTATGGGTGCTCTGGTGGGTAGCTTCCTTCAGCAATCACTATTTTTTTCTTTTCTGTTGCCCAGGGTATCTAACAGCAGTTTCTGCATCAGCATTGGCAGCGCCGTTAGTGATCTTTATGTCGTGCAAATTCAAGCGTTTCTTAGTCCTTTTAAACTAACCTTTACTCGCCAGAAAAGGTTTTCGTGTGAAGTTTGCCCTTCATTCCTCTGCGAAATTGTCATACAAACTTTCTTTTAAATTACTATCGGCTCATTCCATTGCGTCTAATTCTACGAAAGAGAGAAAGAAGACCACTCATATACTGAGATTATTGGGAAAGTAATAAAATTAGGACCTCTAGATAAAATTAAGGCCCTTATTGAAATTGTATGCATGTGCTTGCACTCATATACTAAGAAAGCATCCCGTTCACTGACTTATAAACCTATGAGATTCGTAGCCTTCAGTTTATACTTATTTTCCCAATTATTGTTGATATAATCTATTAATTTAATAATTTGCATTTTCCTGCTCCTTCTATACATATCTATCTGTCTGTCTGTCTATCTATCTATCTACACATACTCATATATATTGCGTAAATACAATATCTGTGTGTATATTTTGTGTATGTACATACACATACACATACACACACACTCGCACACACACACACCACACACACACGTATGCGTGAGTGTGTGGTGTGTATCTATATATATGCGTACGTATGTGTGTGCATATAAGTCTGAGTTTGTATATGTGCGCGTCTGTTTGTATTCTACTTCTCCATCTTTCGCGTAATTAATTTATTTATTTACCCACTTAGCTCCGTACGTATGGATTTTTTTCGATAGCATCCCTTGCGTATTTGCGTTTGCACGCGCCTATGCATATGGATGTGCGTAGGTCGGTAGGTACGTGTGTCTGTGCGTGTACACGTATGTATAGTGGTTCCCATATTTACTGACATCTTCACCTTATTGCTAATATGTCTGGCAGCTGCGATTTGCCAGTGTATCTCATTGCCTTTCCCTTCCTGGCTCCCCCCCATCACCATCCAAGCTAACTCCTTAGCACCCTCGAGATCATCATCGCCGCAGGCATCCCCACAACCATCACAAGTACCCCTACCACTTTTTATCCCCTCCTTTACTATTAACACCAACAACTTACGTCCCAGCGGCACCACCTTCCGCACTAGCGGCAACATCTTCGTCAGTTCCCATCTTCATCATCACCGCCCACATTGCTATCAACATAAATAACCACACACACACACCCTCTCCCTTTCTCCCCCCCCCACACTTTTCATACATCAGCATCATGGCTGGTATGTATCACCGCTATCCCCGCTGCCACTATCATTAATACCATATTTCACAATCGCCCCCAATTCTCATAGTAATACATATACGCAATCTACAGGCGGAGAGATTTTAATAAATCCAGATTAAATAGCGATTTCTGCAGTGTGGTATTTAATATACCTGTATTTGTATACCTGTATAGAAAATCTGCCTCAACAAAAGAACCAGTCTAACTTATGCAAACATGGAAAGGTAGACGCAAAAATTACGATGATTTTAGTATTCTTATATTGTTTTACTGGTTTCAGCCAGAGGCTGGGGCCATGCTGGAGCACCGCTTTCAGTCTTTGGGTCTCCTTTCGGTACTGTTTTTGGTGAAGAAGCAAGTTGGACGTTTCTTCCAAGAAGCTCTTCTTGGTACCTCCTGTTGTGATGTTGGTTTATCTGGAATTTCAGATAGAAATTTGTCCAGTTGCTTTTTGAATGTTTCCACATTTACACTTTGCAGATTTCTTAGGTTCCTTGGCAGGATATTAAACAGTTGTTGTCTCCCTGAAACTCAAGCTGTTGCAACACTGGGACCTTATCTGAGATGAAGAAGACGGTGTTTTTGGTAGTATGCAGTGCCGTTAGTTCGGTGGCTGGTATAGCTTTTAATTCCAAAGTTGGGAGCTAGACCTTACAGGAACTTCCATTTGAAGGATTAAAATATTCTAATTTTGGCACAAGGCCAGCAACTTTGAAAAAAGGGGCAAGCTGGTTATATTGTCCTCAGTAATAGGGTGGTGCATATTTCATCGACCCCGAAAGGATGAAAGCAAAGTATTCAAATACATACCAGTGGCCATACGTGACTGATTTTCCATAGT